>NC_034601.1:64250809-64311449 GCF_900095145.1 Mus pahari
ACAAACACACACACACACACACACACACACGTACACATGAAGCATTAATGCTGTATGCTTGAGGAACTTCCTAATTAACCTATAAATTATTACTGAAGTATTAAAACAACATTACAAATAGTAATATTTGTGAAATCTGACATTACTCAAAAAGATTAAGTGAGAAATCTAAAGAAGTTGTTTCATGGAACAACGAATAGAAGTGTCTTTGTTTTTTGAAAATCCAGCTCTTTTTTCTTTTTTGTCTTATGTAAAGTTCCTGGCTGTGGGGGAGATCTGAAGCAGGCATAAGGAGAGAAGCAGTCTTTGATGTCACACATGCCCAGGAGCTGCAGCAGCTGCGAAGCTCTGTAATGAAGCATTTGCCCCTCATTTGGCATCACTTGCTCTTGAGAGGATTTCCTTACAAAAGATCAACTATTTGATGAATTCCACAGGCTATCGCTCTGAAATTCCACATATTGGCACCTACTTGATGTCGAAATTGACTACCAGCTTCTGCGTGGCACAGTGCCCTCCTCACAGATGGCCAGGTGTTGCACAACACTGAGAAAATATCATGTCACTCAGCTATTTGGTATTTTTTTTCTTTGAGTATGAACTAAAATTTGGAAGCAACTTGATCCTTGTGAGGACACACAGACATTAAGCAGAATCACATACTGTTTTGGAGATATAAATTGTCAAAGAAGGCAAATTATCAAATCTATACCATGCCAGGATTAAAAGGAGAGTAGAATGGAGTTACCCCAGGGTCATTCTTGTAGTTACAAAGTATAAAGGATTTAAATCAAACCTGATACATATCCTATATGCTTTTATTTCAAACGTTTCGAATGCACATCTTGTTTTAATTGAAGTCAACAGCTAACTCACTGAGTTTTTCAAGCAGTGAACGAATCAATATTCAAATCTGTCTGGAGGCCGAGGAAATCTGTCCACTGAACTTTGAATGGGAAATGTTAGGCATAGCTACAACTTGAAAGATTGACAGAACATTGTCATAAGTCATTCTTTGGCACAATGACTAAAAGAAAAGTGTCGCAGCTGTGTCAGCACAGAAGTCAAATTTGTTTGTGTGACCTTTAAGAGAGGCAACAGCACAAAAGGGAAACACTTTGGTGAGAAATTTGGCTTCCTAGCTGGGCATGCTGTGCTGATACTGTGGGGCTGCCAGCTTCGCTGAATGGAAACAGGAGAGCAAATTAAGGCAGCTTCATGAACTCAGAGGGAGAGCAGTTGTTCTACTAGCTTCCATGAAAAATGCCTAATTAATTTTCAAAGTAACCAACATTGGATGTGTGTGTGTGTGTGTGTGTGTGTGTGTGTGTGTGTGTGTGNGNGAGAGAGAGAGAGAGAGAGAGAGATCTGTGATTGAGATCCTAGCTGAAAACATGCCCAGGAATGAGGAGGAAAAAGAAAAGTTGCATGATTAGCTTGCCGTGCACAGTAGTGGGACCAGCACAATTTAGTTATTCTCCTCATTAATATTACATTAGCAAGCTAATGAAACATTTGGGTGAATTCATTTTGAGTAATATAGGCATTAATTTTATTTTTTTCTGAACACTCAATTATACTAATTGGCATCTGTTAGGGTTTACCATGTATATTTATCTAGCAAAATTGAGAACAAATAAAGAATGCACCCATGATTTTAAATACTACTAGCTATGTAAATTTTAGATCTGGTTACATTGTTTTTGACTTTGGATATTATTGCCATTTTATAAAACTTAATCATACTAGTATTTTAATAAGGCATTTTTATTAGATATTTTATTCATTTACATTTCAAATGCTATCCCAAAAGTCCCCCATACCCTCCCCCCTCCCTGCTCCCCAACCCACCCACTCCTGCTTCCTGGCCCTGGCATTCCCCTGTACTGGGGCATATGAATTTCGCAAGACCAAGGACCTCTCCTCCCACTGAAGGCGGACTAAGCCATCCTCTGCTACATATGCAACCAGAGACACAGCTCTGGGGGTGGGGGGTGGGGTGGGAGGGGTACTGGTGAGTCCATATTATTCCTCTTTTAGGGTTGTAGACCCCTTTATATCCCCCATTAAATTCAAGATACCTTTTAAATCTTTAAAATATGTTACTTGCTCAGGAAGAGATTATATTTCTAGTGGAAATGTAGTTATTTTCTAGAGCAACTAAACACACCAAGATTAGAATACACATTACTTTTTCATAATGTCTGAGGTAAAATCCAGAGATTTGTGAATGCTAGGTAGGTATAATATCACAGTGCTTCATCTCTAGCTCATTTAAAATATTTGTTAAGAATGAGCAACGTGAATCTTTCAGAGTGGGTCGCTTTGCAGTGTTACAAGCTTCTGTATTTCTAGATACTCATTGCAGAGTTTATGAAAAGCACCACCCTTATGAATTCCATCAGGCATTTAATCAGCATAGCTGTTTGTTTTGAAGAAACCCTTTTGGCTTCATCTTCTCTCAAAGCTAGCACTCCTTTTGCCTCTTGCCTTCTTATACCGTGCATTCAGAGCTACGAGAAGCCCAGAGCCATTGAATATAGACCTTTTCCTCTAAATAAAATGATGCATGCGATTAATTATCTCATCTGTATGCTTCAATAAGTATACATATTTCTTACCATACTTTTGCATCCCTGCTTTCTTATATCATCTATAGCAGCTTTGAACATTCATTCAACAATCTTTCCAGTAGCCCGTCAACACAAAATCAGCCACTGAAAGCAATTATATTGCTTCACCATCTTGAATAAATAATCAGCGAAAGTAAACAAATTTCTACGCATTGCTGATCAAGCCCATTTTCATAAATCGGGCTCTAAATGTATTGCTATTGCTTTAAACTTTGCGAATTACTTGCATTTACCTGACTGGAAGCATGACCTAGGTGTGTTTCTGTGACTCTTCCTGATCAGTACCAACTTGATATCTCCGTGTTCTGTGATTAATGTGTGTGGCACCTTCAGCAATAGGATTTTACAGTAAAGTTCTAGTGGGTGACCATAGCAAGACTGATAGGCTGGGTTATTTTAGGGCACTCCAGAACACCTCTGACCAACAGACTGAGTGAAGGTCAACTCTCCCATACTTGGTGGAGGGCTTTTAAATTGACAATTTATTTCTTCAGAGATAACCATAATCCCTTGTGTAGGGGTAATTCCACAGCATGACTCTCCTCTCTCTCTCTCTCTCTCATATATATATATATATATGAGAGAGAGAGAGAGAGAGAGAGAGAGAGAGAGAGAGAGAGAGAGAGAGAGGTGGGATTACAGATGTAAACCACCATACAGTCTTAGAAAATTTCTTAGTGTCTTCTAACTTTCTAACTTACTGGATTTTTTTTTTTTTTTGACTGCTGTGTTTTAGTGATTGCATGGAATATTTACATGCAATTCCTCATCTCAATACATTTTTCTACAAATAGGAATTTCTATCTAATAAAGTCAACAAACAGTTTAAACTTAGAAAATTCATGATATAAGCAACATATAGAACACTTAGCTGCCTATATCCAGTATGGAGACAGAACACTGTTAAAGAAAAGGCAATGTTTCCCCAATGGAGTCCAGTGCACCATGGAATTTAATTTCTACCACTAGTCTGCTTTATATATATATATATATATATATATATATATATATATATATATATATATACAAAGTCTTTTCAAAATTGCTTTATGGCAAAACTATGGAAATGGAAAATAAGTTTTCTATACGTTTTAAATTCAAAACTATCCGATGTGAAGAGGGCATTTTAGAAGTGTTTATTATTATATCTTGCCCATTCTGGTTTTCTTTTGTCCACTAAGGTTGTCCCAGTTACTTTGCTCACTGAGAATGTGACAACTCCCATTTAAAAGCAAAGGCCACAGGAACTGAATACCTGGGTCTTAATTCCTGAACCACAAATTTTTCTTTATGTGTTTTAAAGTATAAGTTCCAGAGTATTAATTTCATAACTTTTGAGGGAGAAGAGTATTATTAAACATAAAATATTTGGTGTCTTTCAGAAAATTAGTGAGCTGGGAAGATGTCCCACTTGTTGAAATATTTGTTACACGAGTTTAAGAGACTTAGTTCAATGTCCAGACCCATGATTTAAATGTCATTTTTAAAGGTATTAGTGACACATGCAGGAAATCCCAGCACCGAGGAAAAGGAGAATGGCAGCTTGCTGGGGCTCGCTGAATCGCAGTGTGGACTCGTTGTGCATTCCGGGTCAATGTAGTCTCTAACTATAACAGCACTGAAGAATGGTACTTAGCACTGACCTCTGGACTCCAGATAAATGCTCACACATGCACAAATGCCCCATGTATATATGCGCGCGCGCACACACACACACACACACACACACGCATCACACAATATTAGAACATATTCTTACAATACCATTTTAATACAGTGAATGAGGAAACAAATCAAACAGAGAGGTTCTAAAGGTTTTAAAATATGTCATAAAGTAAGTGATAGATTCAGTATTATTTAAATGTTAATTCTTTGATAGCTTCCCATGAACTTGTATTTACATCATCAGGGTCTCTCTAGGATTATGTGGAATTTAGTGAAATAAACCACACATTTACCTTAAGTTTCACTAAAATATTTAAAAATAAGTTTTTCATGTATTTAAAATGGTATTAAGATGCCTTAAATAATTATGCTTTAAATTAAAACCATAGTGCCTGATATTGTCTTATTCAATTGAATAAAGACCAAATTACTGTTTTTTACACAAATATTTTAAATCCATAAATAACATACCATCTAATTATAATGCATCACAATAGTTTTCAACATTAAAGATACACACACACACATATATATATATATGTATATATATATATATATATATATATATATACATATATATATATTTAAAATTGCTGCAACAGATACCTTGACAAAGACAACTCTTAAAAGGACAACATTTAAAGGTTCAGTCCATTATCATCAAGGCAGAAACATGGGAACATCCAGGCAGGCATGGAGCAGGAGTTCTATATCTTTGTTTGAAGTCTGCTAGCTGAACACTGACTTCCAGGCAGCTAGGATGAGGGTCTTAAGGCCAACAATCATAGTGACACACCTACACCACCAGGGCCACAGCTTCTAATACTGTCATTCCCTGGTCCAAGCATATACAAACCATCACATTATATATGTTCTTGGCATGTATTACATGTGCATACATATGGTTGTTTGTTAATGAACTGGAACACATCCCCAGACCATATCCTCTTTGTAAAATTTTCTCTCACCAGAAATGGAAGACTAAGATTCTCCCATCTTATCCCTCCTCTTTCCCAAATAAATCCTTACCTTATCAAACAATTTTAATGATTGTCAAAAACTATTAAAATTTAACTTGTGACAAAACCGTAATGTTAAATATTTAACAAGCAAATCATGTGAAGTTTTCCAAGTGAGCTTTGTCCCACTATAATACATTCATGATACAAAACAGGAAAGACTTATTATTAATGTATTATCAATTAATTAAAAATAAAAAATGACATCAGGAAAATTAAATTGGTAGAGTCTATAGCAGTATATGAAATTACATTTGTATTTTGTGAAGGCTGTGATTTTATGAGTATACATATGGCTTTCCTAGAAGTATCTACAATTTAAAATATATAAAATATGTTTTGATTAAACAGCATCATTGGGATGGGTTTAGTAATTATATTTTAACACATACTCATAGAGTTTTCTACAAATATGCTACAACATAAAGGATATGAAGATAAATGTTCAAATTCATCATTTGCAATTAAGCCATGGTAAGAATTTCTGCAAACATATAAAACCAAATTCAATGTATACAGTTGTTTAGTTTATAACTTTCCTTTTTATTACATGGCATTAAAAATTGTATAATGATCTTCCTCTAGGCACATTTTCTGTAATGATCAAGATAGTCAAAACCCCCTTGGAACACAAGAGTTGTATTAAAAAACAGCCTCTCTTCTTCCAAGAGCAAGTCAGGTGAAGCTTTCTGAGAGAGTTTTGTGCTACTGTAATGCACTCTTGAACCAGTAATAGATTTATTATTACTCACAGGGTGGGAGGTTGTAGTTCCAAGGCCATTTGACCTTTCCATCTTTAGACCTTGGTGAGTAGGTCATAGCAGACCATTCCTTCTCATCTCATGTCATAGATATACTAGGTGTGTGAGATGCTTATGAACTGCAGGGAAGAGTCAAAGAGGAAAGAGCATCATCTAAAATTCAGATGATACTCTTGGAGACTTGAGGAATCTGTAGCACAGATTCCAGGTGTGATATTAGAGTTAAAACAGTGATATTAGCAAAGTAGGGGTTCACATACAAGAAATGGGCACAATTTAATGAGTACCAATTAACTACCTACTATTTGTGAGAGATCAAATTTACCAATGAAAAGTGGAAATAGGCCAACATTCCACTTGTTGGGTATTCTAACCTATTTAGCACATTTCAAGCCATTTTATTAGGAACAAAGTAAAGGAGAAAAGAAGGAAAAAAATATGGTATCATGGGTACTAGGAAGTTTTCCAGTTAACAGATGAATTAATTATGCAAATAAAATAGTGAAAGTTCATCTTTATATTCCAAGCCCTTATTTCAAACCAAAATTTACTGCTTAAAAATATTTGTCGTTTTGAATCACCGAATGCTTTTGTTTATTTAAGTATAACAAATAATTAATGATAATGTCTAAAACATTTAGTTCAAGGTATTGATCACTGGTTGGCGAGATAAATGATAATAATGGTCAGTTACTTAAAAACACTGCCTTTTGTTTTTATAGATGGGAAATTCTTGATTTGTGTCAAAAAAGAATTAAAGGTCTGCCTTCTGATGAGAATGCCATCCACACACTAATATGGTTATTCCCACTCTGACACCGGTTTTTCATGTGCATTTCTGCATATTATTATTGTTGATATAGTAGGACATTTTCTTTTTTCCAACTTGGCAATAAAAAAAAAATCCTAGAGTATGCTATTGCCGGTATATTGTAAAAACTGCAGTAACAACAACTATATAGAGCTAGAAATTCTAAGAGGTAACAACAGTATGGAGGAAAAAATTTATATGCACATTAGTTTAAGAAAAGCTTTATAGGTGAACATCTGTATTCATGACTTTCCCCTTCTGAGTCCTGAAGTCTATTTCACATTTGATTTTGTTTTTTTGTTTGTTTGTTTGTTTGTTTTTAGTTTTTGGTTTTTGTTTGTTTGTTTGTTTGTTTTTACCAAGGATAAATACTGTTTTATGTGCCAGGATGACTTCTTTGTCTTATCTAGCAGCTCTGCCAAAACACCTTGTTATTTTCTTGGATTGCATGTTCTTTCCGATTTTCCCTATGGGATCTCAGTGACAGTCTTACAAAGATACACATTCCTTCCTGCTTGGCATCTCATAGGCTCAGCTTCCTCCCTCCCTTCTTATTCCTCTCCATTGTTTAACAGCAGAACTGCAGGTTGACCAAATGCTAGTGGTGGGCAGGCTCAATGGGAATCTGGAAGGCTCATTTGCATAGGAGGGGATGGGAACAGCCAAAAAGAAAATCCAAATGATTGTTTTCAAAGTCTCTTTAGACGATAAGATTTTGATTCTGCAATTCTTGTGCTATCTGGAGGAAATGACCTGAGTGTTATGAGAAGTCCACTTCCTGACAAGACAGGGACTCCCTGGGACAAACTCAGGATAGCACTAATTAAAATATGACTAGTATTTCCCTTTCTTCTGTTTGGACTCATTAGAAAGAGATTTTTCACTAAAAGAAGGCAGTTTCCATGATATAAAATCATCAGAATCCTTAATTAGCAGGCATTTGTAAGGTCATCAAATTACCTGGAGTACAGAACATTGTCAAGGCATTGAAACATTCTGGGAGTTTCAGTTGGCATATCCTTCCTGATGAGTAGGCTCAGGATCATTCTGTGGCTTCCTTTGATAGTCTATTTTCCAGTATGCAGTTGAATTTTTCAAAGCTGCTTATTCTCATTCAAAGTGCAGCAGAGTTCCAGAGAATTTAAATCACCTCTGTAAGTGTGTGTAATAGCATCCACGGTTATTTCACAGTAATTTAGGAGGCCACTATCAGACTGAGTGACTCATTCAAGGTATTATCAGAGAAAACCTGTAAAAACAGCACCGTGCTTTGCATTTTAAACTGAAGAGGTGTCACTGGGGTTTTTAAGACTTTTATCGAAGGATATTATCATAGGCAGGCACTGAAAGAACAAGAAAAAATATAAAAATGTATAATGAAGCAGGCAGTAAAACATCATTCCACATTGTATCTTAACTAGAGTGTTTGCTTCATTTTGTGTGGTGAACCAGATGCCATCCTCCAAGTTATTTGACGATACATGAAATTTCAATATATACAATGTGTTGTGGAAGGCACATCATTTTGGGACTCGAAATTTTATGTATGTAAAAGAAGTACATAAGCAATTTGGCGGTAGAGCATTTTTATGGCACTGTGCAGTCTCTGTACCTGCACCTGTTTCTCTAACAATGTAACATACAGAAATAATAAGAATAAGAATAAAAAAGACAGGGACAGATGGGAGAAGACATCACAAAAGAGACATGTTGAATAAACATGAAAAAAATATCAGGAAAATATGAAGGAAAAATAGTAAATGAAAATGTAAGGATGAAAAATCTAAAAGTAAGGTCTACGTGTATACTCAACTAGGCAGAACTCTTGAGTAACAGTTGTAAGAAAACACTGTAATTGATTATGATCTCTGTGATTCAGGAAACTGCATACAGCACAATGGTATATGAAATAGGATAGTGTCAGTGTAGGTTTACAAGACTTGCATGGAGATGAATACCTGTGGGAGAGAATGAAGAGCGAAATATTCATGTGATCCAGCACAGAATTAATCCCTCTTTGATCTTAACAGTGCTCAAAATGCACATGAGTCACCGAGAAGCGCCCTGTGAAAGCATTACAAAAAGTTGATCTAACCTGATGATGGTGAGAGTGGGTATAATCAGAGAGTGAGCAAAGTCTGTCCCTTAGGCTACTCACTTGTTAACACAAATCTTATAGTAGGTCCATGACAATTTCTAGTCTCTCTAATTTCTGGAGAGAGATTAGAAGATGAAGTTAGATGGATAGGGCCACCAGTTGGGAATCTTGTCTTAGGTCCACTGCTGATAGTCCTTATTAGGTTTTTGGTTTGGGGTTTTTTTGTTTGTTTGTTTGGCTTGGGTTTTTGTGGTGGTTGTTGTTGTTTCTTTGTTTATTCCACATTACTTACATGGTTAGCTATTACCTCAGCTAGTCTTGGTGATGAATTGATGGCATTGCTTAAGTGCTTCTAGAACATTCTATTACACAAGTTTTTTTTTTTTCCGTGGGAGGCTGTCCATGTGGGCTTTAGAGTTCATAGAGACACTCAATTGATTACTTAGGCACTAAACATAGTTTTCACTCATTGTATGTATCATAGCTTCTTCTGATTTTGATAGCAAGCTATCCTTTCCAGAATCAAGCCAACGTTTCTCAGAGAAAGACATGGACTGTAATTGAATGGAACATTCATTGGTGCAATTGTTTCATCTTTGGAGACCATAACATTTTTATTCCAGAGTTATGGTTTATGGGAAGAAGAATCATTTGCAATAAGAGTCATCAGATTATTGTCTAATACTGGAGCCTCGATTGTGTCTATGTACTAGTTTCCTTACTCATGAATTGTACTCTTTAGAGACATGGTATTTTATAAATGTCTTTGATGCTAAATGCACAGTATTTCTGGGAATGTGTTATTCTATACTCTAAAGCATAATTTTGAGCCAACATATTAATGATGACTTCTGCATGATTTGCAACTTACAATGTAGTATGTGATCTCACTTAAAACCCATCAAAATTTTATTATAAAAATCTTTTAAAATATTTGGAGCCTACTTCTACATTGCATTGCTATGAAGTGAATTCCTGGCCTGTGCAACATAATGTGGAGATCTATGCTGGTGAATCAAATGTATGTCCAGCTCAAGTGATTTTTCTGATACTCATCAAGAAAAAAATAACCCTGTATCAGATGAAATACTCATGTGAGAGGGTCTTCGGTTCCAACTTAGTAGCCATGTGGTGTCTTTGGGATAGAATTACATATTGAGAAACAAATGTTTTCTCAGCAATACATCAGATCATACTTGAACAATGTGCTGATGTTGGACTAAACCTAGCTGTTATCCCTACGGCCATAGTCCCTTCCTTACAATTGTGCCACACCATGTTGGCTGGTGAGTAAGAGCTATTCGTTATCAGCTGCACATCCTATTTGGTGGGTAGTGCTTCTTCCATTGTAGACATCCCTTGCTAAAAGCAATGACCATATTTTATGACCATAGTACCATGGATCCTCCACCTATAGACAGAAGTGTTAATTTTATCTTCTATGTCAAATAGCATAAATCTTATACTATTGCTACTCTTCTTTACCATTCAATAAAACTACAGGGATGTGTTTTCCATGAGATATATGAACCTCAAAATCATACTTCTTTCTCACTATCTGTTGCAAAGCACAGCTGTTCTTTGAAACAATAGGGGTTTAAATACATATTAAAAATTCCTATTTTAATTCAAGGAAATGTGCTTGACCACTGGAAACTACCAGGCCATTTATCTTAGTGGTTATCACTAAACAATTTACTATATAAGTTGACTTTTATCTTGTTTTGTTTAATTTAAATTTTATGCCATTAGATTTATATTCTAGAGACCAGTTTCCTCATACCATTATACTTCTTATTAAAATTTTCCTGTAATTAAGTTAATAGGTATATGGTCAGGTCAGTTTATCTATGATTAGGTTCTGAGAATTGCAGAACCAGCAAATGTTTTAAAAGGCCCTAAAAACATCAATAAAAATTTTAAATGTTATATTTTATAATTATCCACACGTAACTTAGCTATCAACATATAGTAATAATTTGAGTGATCTGTGTGCTTAGAGTAAGATGTTCAAATGTTTTAGTTCTTTTCTTTCCAGTCTTTACATCATATTGATATTGATACATATTAAAATTAGCACTTTATCATGTCACCTTAATTAAAAACATTGTATAAACTAGGAAACTGAAAATATAGCAAATGCACATGCCTTGTTAATGGTAGACCATTGTACTCAGCTACAAAATAAGTGAATGGAGAGAGAAATTGGGGTATTTTCTCATGGAAGTAAAGATTGGAGGAATATTTAAAGAGCATGTACATGACTACATCTTTACAAAAATTATAGAAATATTAAATTATAGGAATATTGGCACAATTACTATCAAGAAATAATTAACCACATCTTCAGTACTGTCAGAGACACGAGACTCCTGGGAAAATAATTCTCACTGCATGGTCATTCCGTCATTGACATATGGGTCCTCTGTCAAGTCAGCAAGAATTATGGTACATGATATTCATTATTCAAGTTGTCAAGTTTGATCTAAACATTATCTTTAAGATATAAATACTTTCTATTCCAATCAAGGAAAGTAAATTGAAGTGGGTGATTTGTATATTTTTACTTGGTCCATCATTTTAAATAATCCTTCTCTTACCTGCAAATGTCTCCTCAAAGTGTCATTACCATTCATCTTCTCTCCATCCTCAGTCACCTGACATTACATACAATTCTTCCTTCATTGCCTGCCATCTCTGATAGATGTTTTTTATGGTTCCTGCAAGTCATAAGGGTGGGCTGACTTACTAATTCCATCAATGGTGTAAAGGAGCCTGGAGCCATGTTTCCATATATAAGCTTCAAACCACATTTCAAGCAACAAAAGACCAAATAGGTTCTGCCAGTATTTTATTTTATTTAAAAAATAATCTGAACAGTTTTCTCTTTAATCTTATTAGAATATAAATTCTGAAAAAAAATTAAAAAAAAAAGAATATAAATTCTGAAGGAAAGTAGGAAATAGTGGGAATGAATCCAGGTGTCAGTTTCAAGCTTATTTTTTCGTATGTTATAGAGTCTCACAGAAGATTCTAGGCATGTAAACATAGTTGTCATACAGTCATGTTTAAAATTAGTATTCAGTATTTATAAAAACTACTTTAGTTTTTATAAAACCACAAACTATCCAAATATAAAACATTTTTAACTTCAGAATTGTAATTCTTGTTTTCTTTTTAGGTTAGGCATGGAATTTAAAAACATGGCTACATTTTCACAACAGTTTTAAGTAATTTCTTAAGTTTCTATAATTGCTTAAAATTTTTATTCCTCCACAGTTAGGAAATGTAAGCTTATTATTTCAAAGAGAAAAATAAGATACCCATCCTTGAATGCTACTTATAGTTGTTTGTATTATTTTGAGAATAAAACTATAAATCAGAGTATTCTGACTTTCAAGAAATACAAGCGGTAGATCACAGAGTAAATCTTTAAATTTTTTTTTTGTTATGTAGCCTTTCACTTTCTTTTCACAGTGTGCCTCTGTTACATAAAAGCTTGGGGGGGGGGAGCGGGGGCGGAACAGGATCTATGTTACAGGTACAAAGAATCCACATTTATTCTTGAAGATCCTGAATGGCATATGCAGATTCTGCAAGTTTCATTATATCTCTGAACCGCATCTAGAGATGCTAAGCTCCTTGCATTCGAGGAGGAAGGAGAAAGAGTGAAGGTGTGGCCTCTGAGTACAAGTTGACCTTGCTGAGTAATCATTCTCTTACTGTAGTTGTCATTGTATCTCAGTAACTGTCTCCACTGCCTCTGCTTTTAGTGAAAGCTGAATGTCTTTAATTTAATATTCAGGACATAGGCTGGAGGCTGAGATGGTCGACTTCTTCTAGTGCCTACTAGGGACAGCCCCACTTCCCAGCCATCCTCTAGTTAGTCAATGGAGAGAGTGCATTTTTAAACAAAGTAAAGGTCATAAGTTCTCCTCCTCTTGTCCTCCCTTCCTCTTTAGCTCTCTCCCTCTCCCATTCTCCATCTCTTCATCACCCTAACTGCAATATTCAGGATATTGGAGAGAAATGTTTCTATGGTTTAATGCTTTTTTAGCCATAGAATTTGGGTATTAACTCTCAAATATTTTTGCTTTAAATAGCACTGACAACATTTACAAGTTTTCTTTTTTAAAAAAGTGCTTTCTTGTACCAAAGATAAAGGAGTAGAAAAGCCATTTAAGTGAATATAATATAAAAAAAACTAAGGTGGTCCCAGGTTTTAAACTGAGAGTAACTTATGTGTTTGTCATCAACTACCTGGATGTGGGAGTGGTGAGATGTTATCAGTACTAGAACCTTTCTTATCACACTTTGATAGACATTAGTTCAAAGTCAAACATGTAGCAAATCAGGGCATACCTGGTAGCACTCAAACATGATTTTGTGTAACTTCCCTGTAGCCTAGGTTCTGACTTGATAGCTTGCATACTTTGTCCCAGGCATGCCTTCATGCTACACAACTTCAGTGAGTATTAACTGAGAAACAAAACAAAACAAAACCGAACATGGGTTCAAGTGCAGGCTAGTGTGGTATGGACTTCAATGCTTTCACTATACACACATGCTTGTCTGTCCTTATTAAAAACACATCATTTTAATTATACTGCCAATATTTTCCCATCACAATTCTTCCACTCTTAATTATCATATTAGTATATTATTAAGTTGGAGAGTGTTAGGCAGTTTAATTTAAAATTTTCTGTTTGAATTGGCGACCTGAATTTAATCAAATGCCATGTAATGAAGTGTATCTTGGGATTCTGAAGGAATTTACACCAGTTTCTGAAATGTCCCTAACTGACCTTTCACTACTAGATACCATGCCACAAATTAAGAAGACATCCTTAACATCTTTTGATTTTAAAATTAAAAACTGAACAATCCTGAAATGTGTTGAAGATGTGCTGTGCCCTTCAGGGTCAAATGTTCAGTCAATATTAAACTCATTATGTAAAAATGCACAAATGTATGGATGTCCTTAAGATGCAATTTCCTTTCAAACTGAAGTAATACTAAGGAATTACATTAAATATATATTATTTATAATTTGTTATTCATAAATATTTGGCTATATGTGTGAGTGTTACATAAAAATGTCTTGGGGAAAAGGCTTATGCTTTATAATGTTTAAGCAGCTGTAGACTAGATGAAAATTTTGTTTTATGTATTGTTCATTGAAATTCACAGTTTTACTAATATTTTGAACAAGCTGTATATTTAAGGAGGAGGGACAAAACATTGTTCTATAGGATGGAACACAGGACCCCCCAATGTAGGAGCTAGAGAAAGTACCCAAGGAGCTGAAGGGGTCTGCAACCCTATAGGTGAAACAACAGAATGAAATAATCAGTACCCCCCAGAGCTCGTGTCTCTATATATGCATATGCATATGCATATGTAGCAGAAGATGGTCTAGTCGGCCATCATTGGGAAGAGAAGCCCCTTGGTCTTGCAAACTTTATATGCCCCAGTATAGGGGAACACCAGGGCCAAGAAGTGGGAGTGGGTGGGTGGGGGAGCAGCGTGGGGGTAGGGTATAGGGGACTTTTGGGATAGCATTTGAAATGTAAATGAAAAAAATCTAATAAAAAATTAAAAAAAAAAGAGCTCCTTTAGTACACTTCCCAGAGATGAGAGGCTGTTGTGGGCACTATTTCAGTGGTTTGCAGTGACTTCACAAGCGTCCCGTTGAATCAATTTACCCATATATTATGACGCACTAGGAAATGAAATACTAAACCTCATAAATCTAAATCTCAAGAGCAAGGCGCCCATGTTAATCTCCCAAGTGTTTGCACCTGTTATTTGAGTGTAAAGAGTTTCCTACCTTGGTGATTGTTGATCTCTTTAGAATATATTTCAACAAAGTATTTCAACAATCTGGCAACACCCTCTGATCGCTTATGGAGTAGAAATGTGGGAAGGGCATCATGAGCCTCATTTAACATTTTTGGAAATTTAACATTTTTTTCAATGAAATAAATATCACTTCCTGTGAAATTATTTTCAGTGTGTATACTGTCCAGAATCACATCTGCTGTGGCTGGTCTTTCTCCTTTGTCTCCTTTTCTCTGTAAAGTTGGACTCCTCTCATGGGATGCTATCCATCTAACTTGCTTGCAATTCAGATCTTATCATATCAAAGAAATCACTTTAAATAATCCTTTTTTTGTTTAAAAAAACATTTAAATAAAGTTTCCTTTTTTGTTTTCTTCACCAGGTTTGTTATCTCTGTTTTTGTTTGGAAAATACATGAACATGTCCAAAGTCATAGTGTTGCGTGTGGATATTTAATTTTACAAAAACTATTTATTCCAAATGCTGTCCTTACACTACTGTGTTTTGAGATCATTGACAGCAAACATCTGTTTATTTCTGCTTCATTTTCTGTGTGGTAATCTATAGGTCATTAAGCCTGCTGTCTATGAGTTCAGGATTTTTCTTTATATGTTTATAATTATTTTTGTTTTATGTGGAATGGTGATTTTTCCTACATGTATGTCTGTGCAACAAATGTTGACTTTGCATTTAGGTCATAAGAGGGTATCAAAACCTTTGAGACAGGTCTTGCAGACAGCTGGGAGTCGCCATGTAGATTCAGACAATTGAACCTATGTCCTCTGGAGAGCAGCCAGTGATCTTAATCACTGAGCTTTCTCTGCAGGCCTTCTTCAATTTTATAAGATATGATCAAAGGAGGGAGAATACCCAAAACTTTATTCTTTTAAAAATATGTCTTGCTTTTTGTAGTTTTCAAGGATCTATTTTATTTATTTATTTATTTATTTTTTGTAAAAAATAGATTTCATTAGACTTGTGTAAGGGATGTTAATCCTTTGGGAACTACTCCCATTACTAGTGTTTTGTGATTTTAGGTATATTTTTTTTCTTTGTTGCTGAATCCTTAATATGATATGCTTATATAAATAAAACTTTTGTACTTTCATATACTCATTTTCACAACATAGAAAAGTATTGGTGTTCCGCAATTTACCTACTCATTATTTCATGCTAACAGTATCTTAGCAGAGTCATCAGGGTTTTCCATATAAGACTATGCCCTCTGGAACAGGAAAAGTATTAGTTAGTTCTCATTGATTTTGTTGTCTTTTCATACTTTGTCTAATTGCTCTGGATAATACTACATCTTTTGTGTAGGGTAGAAGAGGTGAGTGTTTCAGATCTAGGAAAAGTTTCCAGTTTTCTTAAGCTTTCATAGAGTTCTAGTTTTTAGTTTTCCATATTTTCATAGAGTTCAGAAAGGAGGGAGGAAGAGCGAAAAGGAGAGAAAAGGGACAAGAGGGGGAGGGAAGGAGGAAGAGAAATAGAGAAAGAAAGAGAGAGGGGGGGAGGGACGGAGGGAGGGAGGGAGGTAGGTAGGGAGGGAGGGAGGAAGGAAGGAAGGAAGGAAGGAAGGAAGGAAGGAAGGAAGGGAATGCAATATTTAGAATCTGTCTCATTATTAGCCTGATTATTGCAACTAAATACCACTTCCTATTATCTACTATATCTCAAAACAGCATTAGATTATGATATTTCATAAATCTACAGATTAGATCAGAAGCCCCTATGATCTACTATCTTTCTAGAAAGACCACTCTGAGCTGTGTATTGTGGAGCAAAACTTCACAAGAGTTTGGTTCAAGAACATTTAATATACACGTTTTGCTTCCTACCAATTCTGGGAACTGACACGAGCCATCTTGTAGGACAAGTTAACACAGAAAAGATCCTTGTGGATTTGACATGTTTTCTGATGTGTTTTTGATTGCCTGTAGAAAATAAAATGTTAATAAAATTGTGTGTGTGTGTCTATAAAGTATAAAAGTGTATGTGTTTGTGGGGACTAAGACACTACTCATGATTTTTAATATGTCAGTGACCAATTACTATTCTCTGCTTACATTTGAGAAATAAATAGGAAAAACTAAATAGCGGTTCAACCAAGATGTTCTCTGCCTAGGAAAGAGAAAATCTAAGAAACTAGAGACGGTGAATTCTGGAGACACCCAGTGCTGGAATGGCCAGAGTAAATTATACTGTAAATGAGAGAAACAACATGAGGGTAGAGAAATAACAGGAACCAGAGGCAACTCAGTAAACTGTGTTAGAGGCTTAGTGATTTTAATTATTCATCAAAGTAAGTCAAAAAAACAATGCAACAAATCCAAAAAACCGTGAAACAGGTGAACTCAGGTCTGGTAAGAAAAAAAACAATAACCTATCCAAGCTGCTAGGTCTCCACCACAAGCCAGGTAAATTAAATGACAAAGATGCTGTGAAGAGCCTGTCTAAGGATGCGCAGTGGGAATTGTCTGTATTGTAGACACAGGTGGAGGACGACACTGAAAAGATTTGACTGAAAGATTCAACCTGAGTTTCAAAAGAAGGGAGATCCTTAGGATTATCAATATATGATCAAAGGTGTAGAACTGTCTTTCTTGCCTGATACATGTTTTCTTCATGTGGGTCTGAGTTATGTTCCTAAAACCAAGTGTCAGATAAGAATCCTGCTGGTAGGTTTTTGTGTAACAGGAGTATTTGTAGTCAGGGAAGGTTCACATGTCACTATCTGTTCTTGAAAACACCAAGAAATTGTTAACAACTGGAAACCAACACTGCCATTTATAGTCTTTGAAAGAATATATTTATCGTGTCTTTAAATTATAAAAATTGGGGGTAAGTTTGAGGAACTTTAAGCATCTCTACCATCCAAAGATTACTGATTGGTTAACACTAGCTGCACAAAGGAAGACCCAAATTTGTGTGTGAAGTTTGACAATAGAGTTTCCAACAGGACACATATTATTTAATTACTTGCTTCCCATTGTGGTTCCCCTAGAATTACAACTTAACTTTCTTCATAAGTATTTTCAATTCAGCAGAATTTTTTTCTCCCTTGTGAGCAGGCAAGGATTTGCCTAGTCCTGTAGAGGCATGATGTGCAAGGGTGGGTTAGTATGAATGCAGGCTCCCTGCTTATCAGAAGTGACGGGGAGGGAGAGGGGGGCTGTTGAGGACTGGGAGGAGAGGGGCCTACAATCAAGATATAAATGAAATAAATTAATAGATAAGTAGATAGATAGATAGATAGATAGATAGATAGATAGATAGATAGATAGATAGATAGATAGATAGGTAGGTAAGTAGGTTATAAAACAGTTTGTACAATCATGAGAATTTTTGATCTTTCATTCAAGAAATTGAAAGTTGAAGATAAATGTATTGTGAAATATCTGCTGTGAATGGAGAAAGCAGCAGGATATGAGATGCTAATATTAGGTAAAAAGAAAGCAATGAAATGCAACATTTTTAGCCCAGGATTTTATAATTTTTTATTCTGATTTGTAACCAGAGAGTTTATGCATCTATTATATACTTGTTACTAAAAATATTTAATGCTTTCTTGCATGATGTGATACTGGTTAAATAATTGTATTGGAATTAAAAGACCCAGGTCTGAGTTTTTAAAGTTTTATTTTTTTATTTTATGTATGCGAGTACACTGTTGCTTTCTTCAGACACACCAGAAGAGGGCATCGGAACCCATTACAAATGGTAGTGAGCCACCATGTGGTTGCTGCGAATTGGACTCCAGACGTTTGGAAGAGCAGTCAGTGCTCTTAACCGCTGAGCTATCTGTCCAGTTCTGGTCTGAGTTTTTCAAACACATTTAGTATTGTATTCCTGGACACATCATTTAACCTGTGATGTATCTACCTCTAGAGTATAAACAAAATATGTATTTGAAGTCCTGGTGTATGCTAAGTACTCAGCAAATGTCATCATTTTTTTCCATTTGTTCTCAAATTTTTCTCTGCAAGTGTATACTGCCATATAATTGATCATGATATAAGTCAGTAGTAAGGTACATTTCTGCCTCTAATGTCCACAAGTCAAGTGAATATTTTATCAGATCTCTGAAAGTGGATTGATTTAATTCTATATTTCAATATACATTGCACTTGCCAAAACTTCACTGGTTTTCCACTGAAGAGCAATCAATATTTTTGAACTTGTTGTAAAGTGGAATATTTTTAAAAAAATTTATAATTCCTATGTCAAAAAGAATGGGTAGTGAGAACTGAATTTACACTCTCTAAGGGTCTGTAATTATCATTTGCAAAGAGTTTACTGAGAATGCCAGAGAAGGTATTTGCTTAGAAGAACAAGTTTTAGGATTTCCCATTTGAATATTTGAATTTCAGTATAAACGTGAAACAATTTATTATTAAACATCTAAGGGTGCAATTCAATATATATGTCATTAACGGTGTTTGTGCTTGTATATTCATATAAAGTAATCATTTTTATTAAGGAAGGGGAGAAGCTAACAATGTACAAATATTACTCTCACATGTTTAATGATAGTTGCCAGTTTATAGAATAGGATGCTATTAATAGGATTTCAATGGATTTTCTAACTATAAATAGATCAATCTTCCTTTCCTTCATTATACTCTAGGCCAGAACCATAAAGGCAGAGAAAGGAAGACACTACATACTTCATTACACAGACCTCAATAGTGTGAAGTAGCTAAGGCTACAGAATTACTGTAGATCATCAGAGCCCAACAGAAGCACATGAAATAGAAATAGTCTATTAGAACCAGGCAATCAAAGAAAGTGAAGGATTTAAATCAAAATAATAATAGAGAGACTAAAAGAAAATGTACCACCTGGAAGCAATAGAAGAATGAGAATGGTCACAAAGAAAAGCTCAGTCAAATGAAATTCATATCAATGATTTGTGAAAACTGAAAAGTAGCCATCAAGAATGACAATGTGAAAATTCTTGTTTATATGTATCTTTTACAGGGTATTTAGATTATCAGAACTCTTCAGGTTCTACTTTGAATATATATTTCATAATATTTTTCCAAAAGTAGGAATGAAATATCTACTTTTCCTTGTGGTTTCTTTGTGTAAAAAAACAAACAGAAATCCATTTTATTTTCTGTTGAAATAATAAGTTACTTATTTTTTCTAGCATACAGTTTTCTCTTTTGTGAAGTCAAATAGCATAATAGATGGAGTTTCAAATTATTATGAATTTATGAAATAAATTTTACTAGTTTCTACCCTCAAACCAAGAGAAGCTTTGAATTTTGTAATTTCTCATAGAGTGTAAATAATATATTTTTATGATGTTTTATATCTAGGTTTTATTGAGAATATTTCCTGTGACTTTTTCTTAATCTTAATTTATATTTATATACTCAAATAATCTACTTCTAAGTAAATTAACCATCCTTTTATGCGCTGATCAATAGATTACCCATTATTTTATCACTTTTGATAACCTATTTGTTTTTAATAATGGAATCTTAAATAAAATCAACACAACTTTTTTTTATCAAATCTTTGGTATAGTTTCCATAAGATCATTCAAATAAATTATTATATAATATCTGAGATTCTCTGTAATACAAGGAAAATTTTACCTTACCACTGCTAATTTTGTAGAGATTTAGGGTAAAATGCCTCTGTCCTTATAACGATTTATAAAGTGAATTAGTACATTGATTGTGTTATCATATGCCCTTTTAATAGTTTTGTGCACACAAATAGAAGAAGATTCATCTAATCTTTTTTAACAATAGCCTGAATAATACAAGAAAGTGCAAGTCTCATGGGAGTCCATGGTATTACTGAACGGCTTCTTGGAGTCGGAGCTGTTTATCTTTGGGTCAACTGCAGACATTATAGAAAAGAGTATCTACTGATGGTATCTGAGCAATCTAAAACCGTGATCCATTCACTTAGAAAAGATAGCCTAATGGGATTTCACATCATTTCATCTTGAAATCTTAGTCAAAGGACTGAAAAGGGCTCCTTTGTCTTCCTTCTGGGGAGGATTCTTTACAATGGCCATTCCTATCAATACCAAGTTCCTAGTGGGAATAAAAGCAAACTGACATAAAACACAAATTAACATTTTCTTATTCAATATAAGATTGGGGAAAATGATATAGGTCTTAGCATCCTGGGAAAGGAACTTGAACCTGGGAAACATTATGATGTGTCTAATAAATAGATTTTGGATGTTAGTTTCTAAGGAGTTAGGTGTCTTATGTAAACATTATAAGTGAAAGAGTGATCTTTATATTAAATCTCAATAAATTAAATTCTCATATCTTTTTAATAAACCAGCTAAGTATGGATATGCAGTGTTTAAAGACATTCACATTAATTATATATAGTTTCCATAAGAGAAATCTAATAAATTATTATATGATATCTGAGATTTCTTTCAGTTAAGTTAAATAATAAAAAATTGTTATAAGCATATTTTAAGTAGTTTCCATGTTCAGATAATGGAAAAATAAATACATTTGATGATCATAGAAATGATGATATGCAAATCTACTTTAATTAGATTTTGTGTTATGGTCACATATGTAAGGATTATGCATCCATAATTAATGACTTTATCCTTATGGCTACTTAATTCATATAGAATACTTGAAAATAAATGCAGTATTAATGAGCATAGAGAAAGCAAAGATACTAGAAACTATGTCCTATAGGGTAGTTTATATAATAATTTTCCAAACTTATTTTTATCTTTTACTATGGAAGCAATGCCAGAAAACCATCCAGTACTGTTCTGACAATATCTGTACTATTATCTCAAGCGTGTAGATAATATTACTACCACCACCACCATTTCTAAGTCAACGTGTACTGCATAGAAATTATAGGCCATGCCATATATATATATATGTACATATATATATATATATATATATATATATATATGCTACCTGATTTGTCTAGATTAATTTGCATCTTTACAAAGTCAAATGTATCAGATTCCATAACATATTCTGTACTCATAAGCAATAGTTTCATTCATAAATGACAAATAAAATATTTCCAAAGCCGTTTGGAAATATTTTAGGTTTGTACAAAATTTTGATTCTACATTGTAAGGTATATGGTCATTATATACTAGCCATTAGAATAAATACTGAACAATAACAAATGCAAAATGACATGCAAAGGAAAAGAGCTTTCATAGAAGAAACGACAAAGAAGACAAAGTCGATTCTGTCCTTCACTTCTGTGACTCTTCACTAATTGATGAGGATAGTGCATAGAAGCCCTTGTATTGATTCAGCCATATTAACATGATTGAAAAATTGTCGAACTATTTTTAGGAACTAGTGGGGTACATTAGAACGTATCAGAGCCTAAGTCAACCAGAGTATAAAGTAGAATAATAATAAGCTTTTAATACAGTCAATGTGCTGTTCAAACCTCGGTTTCACTGACAGGTGTAACTTTACCTGTGAAATTAATTCATGGAACGGAAGATGAACAGTTGCTATCTGTACAAATTGGGCATTGAAGAAGATAAGTTGAACTGTGACCCAGATTTCAATCAAAGTGCAGTTGAATAAAAATGTCAGTGAATTATGGGAAGATAAATTTTATTTTGAGTAATATTAGTTTCTTTTCATTGATCTTCTTTGACATTTAATAGATTTTTTTTTTTTTTTTGCGGTCATGCACAAATAGGAGAAGAATGTGAGTGAAATGAAAGTCTAATACTTTTTGGCATCAAATGAAACATTAAACTATGCCAAGGAGAGCCTCTGTGTGTGTCCATTTCATCCATGAATGCTTTGGGCTTTCCAGACCTAATGTGAAGGGAAACGGAGCAATGACTGGTCTCCCTGGGTGCTCACCATGCAGAACTCAGGCTAAAGGGCTGCTGATGATATGATGCACTGCTGAGTTCTGCAAATAAATCAGTTGACTTCAGTTTGAGGAATGTGGCTATCAGATTGCCTCATTTTTATAAGATAAAGTTGAATGTTCAAATTCATATAAATGGTTCTGCTCCAAAATTATTCACGTATATCGCAGGACCTTTGTTTAAATAGCTGTATCCATTCCTTCAAATAATTTTCAAGTTCATAATATCTTCAGAAAACATGAAAATTCATTCTCACAATTGATCTGTCATAGTTTACTGGATTGCCTTACTTGAATCATTCTTTACAGATTTGATACAGTGATTTGTAAAAACACAGTTAAAGTCTCCTACGAGGAATTCTCTTAGATTCTCTCTTTTCAAATTTGAAATGATCAGTCATGATTTCAGTATAGTGTTTTATGATTTTTTGTTCAATTTTCCCATTACTGCACATGTGTTTAGTATGTTACTATATTATTATGAATGTTACTAAATATTTTAGAAGTGGTACCATTGTACATGTGTTTTTTCCTGGTTATGAAATTGATCAGTGTCATTCTCTGAACTCCTATCCAAATCTGCATAATATAATATATAATATAATATATAATATTATAGTAAACTTTATTTGAGGTTTTAGGATATTTTATTATATGATATATTAGAATATTCTCAACGTTCTCATTATACAATACATTCTTGAAACTTTTTTAAAATTTAAATTACTTTAGTGATTCCACTCATATATTTGACCTAAGAATATTTGCTTATATGTTTGGAATTATAGAATAAGATTATTAAACACAGGATTTTTGATATATATTTGATATAAAATGCCTATTATGCAAGTGTATAAAGAAAATTTTTGAAAGTGTTAAAATATAGATTATAATTTATTCTTCCCTTAAACTTCATTATTTTAAAACTTATTTACATTGTATAGATAGATTTAGATTGTACAGATTTTTTTATAGTTTACATTATTCATTTATATTTAGGCAGCCTTGTGTGAGGGTAGATGTAAGTAAACATCATTTTTATTAAATATATATACATATAAACTAATAGCTTTTAAATATTTTACTGAAATAAAGGTAAACTTAGTATCTAATAACAATATACTTGCCACATGTACTACTCATGTTAGTCAGCTTTCAATTACTATAGGAAAATACCAAAGATGATGAGCTTAGAACAGTCTAGAGTTACATTGATTATTGGTTTTGGAGGCTTCTTTTACTGCCTAGTTAGCTTTGTTATGGTAAATGAACATTTTTGAACTCTAATGACTTATCTAATCTTAGCAGGTAAATGCTATAAACATAATAAAACAATAAATCCTTACTTCCATTTTCTGGGAAACAAAAGGAAAAGAAGAAGACAGGATTCCTCAAAATCACATTCAAATCCACACCTTCAGTGAAGCGGTTTTTCATAACATTCCAAAAGATCACTCTAAAATATCCCACTAAGGATTTCCAAGTATCTCCATCAATGCTTTAATCTTCCAGTCTCTGAATGATGCATCAGAGCAACAAGCCTCCGCCAAATCACTGTTGAAATTTCACAATGTCTGCCTGCTCAGTGGTAGAGAAAACTGTATATGTCTGTGATCTGTGAGAGCTTTCACATCAGGAAGACAGATATAAACCTCCTCCAACTTGAAAATTTCCAAATACAATGTTATAGGTTAAATCAACTAGAGAGCCGTTGCTTTGTGTCATTGATATCACTATGCCTTATAGGAACATCTCAGGAATAGGTAACCATTGTTAATATTTAATGATCGTGTTTTTAAAGGGAACCTAGAAGTTTGTCAGCTAAGTTAAATATTTAATAGAAAGCTTAGTTACATGCTCATTGCTGTTTTTAGACAGGACTTCATAACTAGAAAACTAGAGTTGTCCATGTTGTCTAAACTAGAGTTTTAAACTATTTTGTTTGACTGGAGCATGTGACTAGAAGATAAATATTGACCAAGTGTTAAATGCTTATGGAAATGATTCATTAGTAAGCACGAGTACAGAAAATATGTGTGTACAAATTTTGAATCTGGCATATGTGATCAGTCATGCTATGACACAGTTGCATAGTCAGATAATATGGTTTTCTAATGTTAGATATTCCTCCAACCAGCAATTTCTTCTTTAACCTCCAATAAATTGCTGGTTTTAAGGAGTCCTAGAAATGTCTTATATCTTCTGTCAACTCAATTAGACAGTTAATAGAAAGCTTAGTTATATACTAGTTGCTGCTTGTAGGCAGAACATTATAGCTAGGGAGTTTGGCATATTAGAGTGGATATGCATCCAACCAGCAGCTTGTCTTCATAAATGAATAACTTTATTCTTCTATTTTATTCACATTTATTTAGTGTTTAGATTTTATTGTTTTCCACTGATTACTGATTTAATTTAAAGAAGTCAAGTTGTAGTAATATTCTGTTTATAAATATGGTCAAAGTTATCAATGAATTAAACACTGGTCTTTGGTTTATCTTTTCTAAATAACTTTTATGCCATATCACATTATAATTGTTAATAAAAATTCAAAGTAATCCAATTTGTAATTCACAAACCTTATAAAAATAAAAATAAAACCTGGGATTTCAAATTCATTGGCAAAAAAACTAGAGGACCCTGGGTCCACACCAAGTGGTGGAGTCCCCAATACATGAAACTGGGCTGAGAGGAGGGCTTCTTGTGGGAAAGATGGAGCAGGACTTAAATCATCTCTGGGATGATCGGATGGAGGATAATAAAGTTTGCCTACCAGAGTCCTAGTCTACTGTGTCCACTGGGGCATCCCTGGTAGAAAGTGTGGCTGTGCATTCACAAGTGTTGTAACAAAATGAAGACAATTCAGAAGGGAAGGGGAATTCAGAATAGGCTAGTTATGTGTATTTTTGTATCTGTGCGGTGTCTTGTGAACATGTATACGTGTCTGCAGAGGCCAGAGGCATCATATCCTTTGGAACTTGAGTTAAAGGCAGTAGCGAGCTACTGGAATGAGTGCAGGGAAAGAGCTAAATATGCTTTTAAGCACTAAGTCTCTCTCTCTCTCTCTCTCTCTCTCTCTCTCTCTCTCTCTCTCTCTCTCTCTCTCTNTTTTTTTTTTTTTTTGCGGTCATGCACAAATAGGAGAAGAATGTGAGTGAAATGAAAGTCTAATACTTTTTGGCATCAAATGAAACATTAAACTATGCCAAGGAGAGCCTCTGTGTGTGTCCATTTCATCCATGAATGCTTTGGGCTTTCCAGACCTAATGTGAAGGGAAACGGAGCAATGACTGGTCTCCCTGGGTGCTCACCATGCAGAACTCAGGCTAAAGGGCTGCTGATGATATGATGCACTGCTGAGTTCTGCAAATAAATCAGTTGACTTCAGTTTGAGGAATGTGGCTATCAGATTGCCTCATTTTTATAAGATAAAGTTGAATGTTCAAATTCATATAAATGGTTCTGCTCCAAAATTATTCACGTATATCGCAGGACCTTTGTTTAAATAGCTGTATCCATTCCTTCAAATAATTTTCAAGTTCATAATATCTTCAGAAAACATGAAAATTCATTCTCACAATTGATCTGTCATAGTTTACTGGATTGCCTTACTTGAATCATTCTTTACAGATTTGATACAGTGATTTGTAAAAACACAGTTAAAGTCTCCTACGAGGAATTCTCTTAGATTCTCTCTTTTCAAATTTGAAATGATCAGTCATGATTTCAGTATAGTGTTTTATGATTTTTTGTTCAATTTTCCCATTACTGCACATGTGTTTAGTATGTTACTATATTATTATGAATGTTACTAAATATTTTAGAAGTGGTACCATTGTACATGTGTTTTTTCCTGGTTATGAAATTGATCAGTGTCATTCTCTGAACTCCTATCCAAATCTGCATAATATAATATATAATATAATATATAATATTATAGTAAACTTTATTTGAGGTTTTAGGATATTTTATTATATGATATATTAGAATATTCTCAACGTTCTCATTATACAATACATTCTTGAAACTTTTTTAAAATTTAAATTACTTTAGTGATTCCACTCATATATTTGACCTAAGAATATTTGCTTATATGTTTGGAATTATAGAATAAGATTATTAAACACAGGATTTTTGATATATATTTGATATAAAATGCCTATTATGCAAGTGTATAAAGAAAATTTTTGAAAGTGTTAAAATATAGATTATAATTTATTCTTCCCTTAAACTTCATTATTTTAAAACTTATTTACATTGTATAGATAGATTTAGATTGTACAGATTTTTTTATAGTTTACATTATTCATTTATATTTAGGCAGCCTTGTGTGAGGGTAGATGTAAGTAAACATCATTTTTATTAAATATATATACATATAAACTAATAGCTTTTAAATATTTTACTGAAATAAAGGTAAACTTAGTATCTAATAACAATATACTTGCCACATGTACTACTCATGTTAGTCAGCTTTCAATTACTATAGGAAAATACCAAAGATGATGAGCTTAGAACAGTCTAGAGTTACATTGATTATTGGTTTTGGAGGCTTCTTTTACTGCCTAGTTAGCTTTGTTATGGTAAATGAACATTTTTGAACTCTAATGACTTATCTAATCTTAGCAGGTAAATGCTATAAACATAATAAAACAATAAATCCTTACTTCCATTTTCTGGGAAACAAAAGGAAAAGAAGAAGACAGGATTCCTCAAAATCACATTCAAATCCACACCTTCAGTGAAGCGGTTTTTCATAACATTCCAAAAGATCACTCTAAAATATCCCACTAAGGATTTCCAAGTATCTCCATCAATGCTTTAATCTTCCAGTCTCTGAATGATGCATCAGAGCAACAAGCCTCCGCCAAATCACTGTTGAAATTTCACAATGTCTGCCTGCTCAGTGGTAGAGAAAACTGTATATGTCTGTGATCTGTGAGAGCTTTCACATCAGGAAGACAGATATAAACCTCCTCCAACTTGAAAATTTCCAAATACAATGTTATAGGTTAAATCAACTAGAGAGCCGTTGCTTTGTGTCATTGATATCACTATGCCTTATAGGAACATCTCAGGAATAGGTAACCATTGTTAATATTTAATGATCGTGTTTTTAAAGGGAACCTAGAAGTTTGTCAGCTAAGTTAAATATTTAATAGAAAGCTTAGTTACATGCTCATTGCTGTTTTTAGACAGGACTTCATAACTAGAAAACTAGAGTTGTCCATGTTGTCTAAACTAGAGTTTTAAACTATTTTGTTTGACTGGAGCATGTGACTAGAAGATAAATATTGACCAAGTGTTAAATGCTTATGGAAATGATTCATTAGTAAGCACGAGTACAGAAAATATGTGTGTACAAATTTTGAATCTGGCATATGTGATCAGTCATGCTATGACACAGTTGCATAGTCAGATAATATGGTTTTCTAATGTTAGATATTCCTCCAACCAGCAATTTCTTCTTTAACCTCCAATAAATTGCTGGTTTTAAGGAGTCCTAGAAATGTCTTATATCTTCTGTCAACTCAATTAGACAGTTAATAGAAAGCTTAGTTATATACTAGTTGCTGCTTGTAGGCAGAACATTATAGCTAGGGAGTTTGGCATATTAGAGTGGATATGCATCCAACCAGCAGCTTGTCTTCATAAATGAATAACTTTATTCTTCTATTTTATTCACATTTATTTAGTGTTTAGATTTTATTGTTTTCCACTGATTACTGATTTAATTTAAAGAAGTCAAGTTGTAGTAATATTCTGTTTATAAATATGGTCAAAGTTATCAATGAATTAAACACTGGTCTTTGGTTTATCTTTTCTAAATAACTTTTATGCCATATCACATTATAATTGTTAATAAAAATTCAAAGTAATCCAATTTGTAATTCACAAACCTTATAAAAATAAAAATAAAACCTGGGATTTCAAATTCATTGGCAAAAAAACTAGAGGACCCTGGGTCCACACCAAGTGGTGGAGTCCCCAATACATGAAACTGGGCTGAGAGGAGGGCTTCTTGTGGGAAAGATGGAGCAGGACTTAAATCATCTCTGGGATGATCGGATGGAGGATAATAAAGTTTGCCTACCAGAGTCCTAGTCTACTGTGTCCACTGGGGCATCCCTGGTAGAAAGTGTGGCTGTGCATTCACAAGTGTTGTAACAAAATGAAGACAATTCAGAAGGGAAGGGGAATTCAGAATAGGCTAGTTATGTGTATTTTTGTATCTGTGCGGTGTCTTGTGAACATGTATACGTGTCTGCAGAGGCCAGAGGCATCATATCCTTTGGAACTTGAGTTAAAGGCAGTAGCGAGCTACTGGAATGAGTGCAGGGAAAGAGCTAAATATGCTTTTAAGCACTAAGTCTCTCTCTCTCTCTCTCTCTCTCTCTCTCTCTCTCTCTCTTTTTCTTTCTTTCTCTCTCTCTCTCTCACTCTCTCTCTCTCGATGATGATGATGATGATGATGATGACAATGATGGTGATGGAGTAAAACTAATATTGTACTTAAAATATTAAAATTCGGTACTTTGTCAGGGCAATTCATATATACATATGCTATATTTAACCAAATCCATCTCTTTTGTCCTCCCTTTTACTTACGTCCTTCTCTATTTCTTCCAACTCTTCTTTTCTACTTATGTATTGATTTATATTCTCTCTCTCCATCTCCCTGCCCCTCTCCCTTTCCCCAAACCCTCTTCTCCCTACTTCTCAACCTACTGAGTCAATTGATAGCTGTCTGTAAATGAAGATGGTTAGGAACATGGGTAGCCTTTCAAGCACTTAAATAATACCTATCCTTCTCTTCACTTAGCCATCAATTTCCAGTAGAGTTTCAGGTAGTTTTGGGCTACATGAGTTCCACTGCAGTCCCTCTGGTTAAAACAAATAAAATGTTGTACATGTATACAATGGAATGTTGCTTAGCTACAGAGAAAGGTGAAAGTCTTGAAATGTGTAGGTAAATGGATGTTGCTAAAAATAGTCATCCTGACCAAAGAAACCCAGACCCCAAAATACCTTTGCTTCATTTCATATGTAGATAGTAGATTTGAAACTTTGGATATGTGTTTAATATTGGGTAGCTATTTTTCTAAAAGCCACTGTATACACAAATGTCAAAAGTTACATTTTAGTTCTATTATTTCCTATAATTTTAACATTATAATTTAGTAGATTATTTTAAATATCATACTTAGAAGCTAGAAATCGGAGGTCCCTAATAGGAGAATACAGTGAATGATGCTTATTGATTAAGTCTACTGCTGTATTCCTCCTGTGATGTCATTATCCCCTCTTGAAAATTCTAAAAATTAGGATCTCCTATATGTCTGTGGAAGCTGAAACCAATTTCTTCAGACCCCTTCCGTGCTTGCTGTGGCTTCAATAACACTCCAAATAAATCTCTTAATATAAAAATAAGTGAGAAAATCAAATCATTTGATCCTCTGCAACCAGAGATGATAATCTAGAAAGGACAGAAGTAGATCAAGAGTATTTACTTACTCTCACTGACATCAGGACCAGAGTAACAACTTGGCCATAATGAAAATGGTATCAAATATTTTCTCAGATAAAAAAAATTAATTTTGTCTTATCAGTAAATTTAAAACATGGACAAAACGATAAAAAAAATCTAATCATGTAGGCTTGCTTATCTTCAGTAAATGAAATGATTTTTTTGATATGCCATTAAATGAGTAGGTGGCTTTTCTATAACCTTTAGACAGAAGCAAAAATAAAATACATATTGTTTGGAATCAAATGTAATTAGAGAGAAAAATGCTTTCCAGTTTTTTTCTGAACGTTGATTAGTGATGTTGGCTATTCTGAAAACAAACAAACAAAAACCCAATAATTAAGTAAGTAATTACTATACTTAATAATTATAGTAATTAATTAATAAGTATAGTAATCACTTAATTATGTATAATTAGTAATCTCATCATTTCAAAAACAGGTATAATATAGTCTTAATGAAATGAATAATCATTTTTGTTATTTTATGAAAATATTAACAGAAATGAGCAAATTCATGTTTGTGTAGAAACTGCATCCTCATTTGAGAAGTAAGAGTACTATTAGAATAATGGGTTAACTTACCTGTGATTTCTCTAATGTGTAACATATAACATGAAAGTTTTTCGATTGGATTTTCAATAATACTGCAAAATATAATCAATAATTGTTATGCATACTTTTATTATCAGTAGAATGAAAGGCAATAGATGTCTTTTGACCCCACTGACTTGGTACCAGTAAACATTATGTTAATTGTTAATTCACATACTTCATCTTTTTTCAATTTTCTATTGATATTTCTATTTTGATTGGCTCTAACAGATAAGTATAGCAGTTGTTGCTGATGGGTTTACTGATAGGAAAGTTTAGAAACTAAATATTATAATTTAGGAACATAGTTAATTCTATGGTGCCAGTAGTAGCTTCATGGGAGGTGATTGAAATGAATACTAGAAAATACCCAAAGGTACATTTCTTCCCCAACTCTGACTGGTTTTCCCTCTTAGGAATGGTAGGAAAACAATATTCATCAGCATTGGTCAAGCGCTGAGGTTGAAAACAGTGTTTCTATTAGAATTTTTGATTCTTCTCTTCTTTTTTCTTCCGGAAAGTAATGAGACTTTCCACATTACACAGAAACTAGTTCCTTGCCAAATGAATTCTTGAAAGTCAGACTGTGATGTAATTTAAAAAGATAAGTGTGGTTGTGTTTGGCAAGCTAGAAGCTGAGATTCATGCTAAACAAATTAGAAGAGCTGTGGGGAAAATCAGGCCGCATTTTCCTGCCTGTGTAAATACAACATGCAGTTGATGCTTGCCTGACATTGGGAGTATTGGAAACTAAGTAAGGGTACTTTTCTTTCAAATGATGCTAAGTATCAGGAATGCTCCTAGGTGCAGATTTCTATTTTAGTTTTTTTGGTAGTGATTATAGAGTATAAGTCTGTTGAGTTTCTGAAGTCTAATATGAGGTATTTCTATTGAGAGGTATTTCTATTGGGATGTAGATCAATTTCTCCTTTTCAATGTGGTTACAGTAAACTGATTTAATAAAAACATTGATTTTTCTTGGTCCAGTTTTGTCACAGAAGAAATACATTCTTAAGTAAAAACTTTTCAAAACAAAACAAAGAGCTAGAGGAGTATTTTACTGTTTATGGAGTTAAGGGAGAGCTACGAGCTTAGAGTTGAGAGTTCCTTGTTTAGAAGTAGTGCCATATTGCTCTTTCATTTAGAATCACTAGTGTCACTCAGAGGCAACCCTCTCACTGTTGAAAAGCAAGGCCTTTCTAACTCTATGCTGTAATGATAAAGTTTGAATTAAACCACCACGTGATCACAACCTGGTCTTTATGTCGATCTGATGTAATAAAACAAAGTGTAAAACTGTGGCTAAAAGTGTAAACTAAAAATGAACTTGCACATTAACAATGGTATTGTAAATAAGTGTAAATCTCAATGTATCTCTTGTTAGTGCTTTATTCATAATAAAGAATTGCCAACCTAACTATAACATTCTATATTCAAACTGGAAAATTCCTCTACATCTCTTTATGTCTAGTACCAAGAAGCAATAAGTAAAATGTTCACTCGTACAAAAGTATTCATAGGCCCTCCCCCAAAGAGGAAATAAAGAAAAGAAAAACTAATATAAAAAGTAAAAAAGAAACACCAGACTTCCTAGGAATAACCACAGAACATGGCCTAATAAGATAAAAGACTGCACACAAACTCTCCTATCACTGGTGGGCGAGACAACCCAAAAGATGGAAGAGGGTCCCAAATGCAAGTAAGAGTGTTATAGACACATCCTCCCATTCTCATTGATGGAAGACAAGAACACCAAACTTCACAACCATAAGGTGTGTGCTTGGGAACTAGCTCAGACTTGTACAGGGTCTGTTGCTTCAGTTTCTTTGAGCCCCTATGGTCCTCGTTTAGTTGAATCAGTGCTCTGTGTTCTTGGGTGTCCTCTGTCTCTCTGGATCCCAATCCTTCCTTCCCAGTTCTACAGTGTTCTCTTGGTTTTGTCAAGGGTATGGTTGTGTGTCTCTGCTATTGCTCCCATCAGTTGCTGGGTGACACCCCTCTAAAAATAATTGGGCTAGGCAGTAATCTATGAGTATAGCAGAATATCATTAGGAATCCTTTTGTTGATTTTCTCTCTCTCTCTCTCTCTCTCTCTCTCTCTCTCTCTCTCTCTCTCCAGTACTCTTTGGTTCTATCCTCGGTCTCTGGGATATCCTGCCTCTGGTTCCTAGTCATCCAAGCCATGTTAGGGCTCCCTTCTTAGTCTAGGACACAATTTGGAGCAGTCATGGGTGGTCTACTCCCAAAAGTTCTGTGCCAACATTGCCTCATGACATCTTGCTGGCTCGACAGATTGTAGGTGGAAGGTTTTGTAGGTGGATTGAAGTTGCAGTCCCAACGTTTGGAGACTTGTCTGCTTATAAAAGGTGGTCAGTTTGGGCTCTGCATCCCAGACTGTGGCAGTTGCATATGTGTGTGTGTGTGTGTGTGTGTGTGTGTGTGTGTGTGTGTGTGTGTATGATTTTAACTGAGATGTTTTAATTAATGTACAACTACATCATTTTTCTCCTTCCTTTCCTCCTCAAGCCCTTCTCATATTCTCCCATTCTCAAGTTGATAGCCTCGTTTTTCAAAATAATAATAATAATAACAATAATAATGAAAGATTCTCAGCTGATACTCAGATGGGAATTCAGGTCATTTTGAGATCTGATTGTTATTATTTATGAAATGATGGTATACTGCATACTGGAAAAGATAGCATGACAAATTAGAATGTGAACACTTTTAAACTTCATGCGCTGATTTTTTAAAGTTAATCATTTTATTCATTTACATTTCAAATGATATCCCCTTCCCAGTTTCCCCTTTACAAACATCCTCTCCCATCCCCCCTCAACCCCCTCCACCCTATGCTTCTATGAGGGTGCTCCTCCACCCACTCAATCCCACCTCACCTCTCTAGCAACCACCTTTGCTGGGGCATCAAGTCTCCACAGGATCAAGGAACTCTCCTCCCACTGATACCAGCCAGATAAGGCCATCCTCTGCTACATATGTAGCGGGAGCCTTTGGTTAGCGGTTTAGACCCTGGGAGCTCTGGGTGGTCCAGTTAGTTGATATTGTTCTTCCTATGGGGTTGCAATCCCCTTCAGATCCTTCAGTCCTTCCCCTAGCTCTTCCATTGGGGTCCCTGTGCTCAGACCAATGGTTGGCTGTGAATCAATGGATCTCATTCTTCCTAATTCAGCAACTGTTTAATATAGTTCATTATGCTTCGGTAACCCCCAACCATAAAATTATTGTGTTGCTACTTCTTAACTATAATTTTGTTACTGTTATGAATTTTAAAATAAAGAGATGATATGTGACCCCAAAGGGATCACCTCCCATCCCATAGAAGTATTGAACTAGACCCTATTAAAAGTATATTTTAGCCTAGAAGCTGATATTAAATATCCATGTTTCTCCTTTAATTTTCTGATTACGTATTAATGAACTGCATTCATTTATAATATTACCTCACATATTTTCAAAGTTTGTCCATATCATATATATTATTTATCTTTAATAGGCCTTGCAAAAATACCTTAAAATGATGGGGATTTTGATTGTGGTATTTAAAGACCATAGCTTTCAGTTACATGTGGCTGTTGAGCTCTGGAAATTAGTATGATTTAATTGTTGCTGTACCTAATTTTAGTTTTAGTAGCCTAAAGGTCATTGTCCACAGTATGCTTCCTTTTATGCACGTGATCAACCATTCTAGTCTTCATTTACAAAGCTCTCAGCATGTTCCAAATAAAAAGGCAATTTCTGTTTATGACGATGTACATATATATAACACAGATAATCTATTTTATTGCTAATATTTTTATAATGTAGCTTTATCTCTTCCACTCATTTCTGCAAGTCTTAGTTCCCTAAAAGTTACTCTAAAGGGATTACTGCTGACCCACCAAATCCTCCTTAAATCTAAGGACAAAGCATAGGATACTCTAGTTAGAAACAACCTTTGGTTTATTTCTGCCTGTATTGTCTTGTGAGCTTTCAATCTTTTACCAGATAGGCTTTTATGGGGTGAGGATAAAAGCAGTATGTGAGGAGAGCCTTGGTCTGTCAGTGTCTTCAACCAGGAATTCTTCAGCAACAATAGAAGGAGTTTAAAAGGGAAGTTGCCATAGAGCGCCTCAGAGAAAGTGTGGGTGACAGGTGTCTGGGATGGGCATTATATCTTCCTCCCACATTATGCTCTAAGTACAGGGAGGAGAAAATTGTAGATTGTCATTTGATTTGGGAAAATTGAGAGGAATACTAATGATGTCTTGTGAAAAGGTATATCAAAATCACTTTCCACTTTTCTTTTTTCTGGACTCTATTAGAGATAAATTCAAGGATTCTTTTCACTCCTCTCTCCATTTATGGTTGTTCCTTTCTGCAGTTATAATCTCATAAATAAATTCAAGAGGGGAACTTTTGCTTGGTGAGTTGTACACTGAGTTTCTGCATGCATCTACAGTAGACAATGAAAGAAAGAATAAAGAAGCCAAATAAAAAAAATTATAATTTCTTTTTTAAAAAGTCCAGGATTAGAAAGAAACTAACTTGTTCTATACTGAACTTTTCAGTTTTTCTTCTTCTTGTTGAAAATGAATTATTCTTGAACCTTTTATGCCTTGATATTTTGCTCACATGTGTGTTTGTGGGAGTATGTTAGATCCCCTGGAACTAGAGTTACAGACAGTTGTGAGTGCTGCATTCTCTGGAAGAGCAGCCTCTGATCTTATCCAGTGTTCCATATCTCTCCAGTCCACATCACTCCACAACTTGAAGACAGGTAACCATACCTGGCACTGGGCATTTTATTTGATAACCTATGGTACTAGGGCATGGGGGCATTATACACTAATTATAGGCACCTCAATTTAAACCCCCTTTATATATGCTTCTGAATATATTTTAGGAATCTCCTATAGCCACAGGATTCCATGTGACTTATCCAAAAGTCTTTACTATTGTTTATCACTTTCCATGGTTCTCTTTCCACTTTCAACTACCTGGATGCATAATGAAAATGGGGCTCATGGACACAGTTAAATATTATTCAGCTGTTAACTAAAGCAGAATTAACAGATAAGTAGATACAACCCAAACATAGAAAGTCAAGCACTGCACATTTCTCTCATATGTTGGGGTTTTAATTTGAATCTTTAAAAGCATGTATCTAACATAGAGTACACACAGAAGGCAGGAAACTACTAAAGGGCCTTAGGTTTGTTAAAGAACCAAAACAAAACACAATGGCTTCATATTGTTGTTCCTATTATCTAATAGGTTGGCATAAAACTATTAAATTGTAGCTGTATTAAAAGAACTGAAGGCACAAATGAAAGTCTTTTTAAAAATCATGATCTAATAGCTAATACAATGTACAGGAAATTAAGTGACATTTTTTACTTTCAATGTGTTTATAATTCCAAACAAATCTGTGGTGATAAAGCCTAATGGATTTGATACAAAGCAGGCTGTGCTGTTTATATTTAGAGTATTAGATCACAGAAGAAATGTTCATACAGAAACTTGTTTGGCTTTCTTTTGTTTTGTTCAAAAGATTTTTTGTCATAACTTCATTCTATTCCTCCTTCCAAACCATGCCAAACAGAGCTCCCGTCTCTCTATTTCATGGTCTCTCTCTCTCTCTCTTTTTTGTAAGCTAATTATTTTGTACGCATATTTACATGTAATTGTATATAAATCTCTTCCTAAATCTAACCTGATCATTTTGGACAATGCTACCTGGATGCATGTGGTCAGGACTGACCAGTACTGAACAACCAATGTGTGTCTTTTTCCCTGAAGAAGGCCATTGCTCACATTCCCAGATTGCCTCTGTTGCCCATAGCTTTTAGTGTAGAGTCCAGGTCTTGATGCTTTAACCAAATACGGTTTGGGGAGTTTATTAGTATCATCCTCACTCACCTCACATAGTCATATTGGTGAGACTTCATGGGTGTAGCCCCTGACACTCTTAGGGGATATAGTCTCACAGCAAAATCCCAAATTCTTTGGCCTTTACAAGCTTCCCAACCTTCTCTTTCACAATGTTCCTGTAGGCCTTGGAGCATAACTACACATAGCTAGTGAAATCGTGATTATTGGAAGTGGATGTACAATCACTAATTTACTAAACAATTATAGTCCCTAACAACAATGAATAAACATTTGTCCTTTTTACCTACTCAAAACTGTAGTCTTCACATTTTATCAAGGAAACTTCTCTTTGTAATACATAGAAACCATTGGAGTAAAACACAACCAATCAAAATATAGAGGTGTAGACCTCAGACCCAATGGATATATCTACAAAATTGGAGGTTTTATAACAATAAACAGAGATAAAATTATGAAGTCATTCTCAAGAGTAGTTATTAATTCTTTAAGTTTTTCCTTCTGATACAAAGAAAAGTTAAGATTGATTTCTGAGAAAGTATTGTGATATCCATGGTATTACCTTCCTGCATTGACATTTATATTCTTCTGAATGAGTAGGTCTAATTTTGAACATCCTGATTTTTTTCTTGCATCTTTTTATTTAATCGTAAAACCATGTGCAGTTGCTGTGACCTGTCAACCTTAAATCAGATGGTATGAGTTTTTTTAATCTTTTCTACTTGAGAATTTTAACAGTTAACTAATACTTAAACTTCTATGTGAGTTTTCAAATTTATTTGTGCAGTTTTAGATATTCAACTGGTTTCTGAATTATTTAATTCATCTATTATAATCTTTATCTTTCTTTCTGTAAACATTACTTGTTCTGAAGTTGATTTTTCATGTTAGCATGTCTCAGTTCATTTACTCGGTATTTATATAACAAGTCTTTTTCTAAGTCATACTACGTACACACATGTCTACCTGTGTTCAGCTGCACTTATTTGTGTGTGTATGCTACCATGTGGGTGCACAGAAATGTGACAGCCAGATGTCAACTTTCGGTGTCATCCCTTAGAAGTAACTATTATATTTTGATCAAGACAAGGTGGGCTCTTTTTAAAACCTGATTTGTTCATTTTGCTTGACTGGCTCACCAGAGAACCCTAGAGAATTCTCTGCCACTACTCCCAAGCAACGGAATTACAAAAGCACACCCAATTATGCATTTTAAATGGTTTCTGGGAATCAAACTAAGTTCTTTGGGTTTGAGAAGCAAGAACTTTTCAGACTGCTCATCCTCTCTAGCCATGTTCCATTTACTTTTATACTACTATAAATGAATTTTTGTAGATGTCTTATAGAAATTCTATAATTTATACTTTTTAACCCAGTATAAATACATTTATATTTTATCTTTAGATTGATATAATTATTAACATGGATTAATTTAAATCTATCATCTTACTATTTCTAGCTTACACATCTGTACTAAGTTCTTTACTCTTTCTGTTTTTTACGTTAATTTTTAGTAATTTAGTATTTTTCCATTTTGACTTTTATCATTTTAGATATGGAAGTCTTACATATTTAGTATTCTCATATCTCTCCTTTCTATCATTTTGTGTTCTCTGTCTTCTCCTCCCCACAAGTCACTTTTTCATCTTCTTGTTTATTAGTTTTGTTTTGTGACTCTTGAAGGTTAGTCAGAGTCTCTGTGACAGTGCGTTGTAACTATCCAATGCAGCCTGGTGGGATCAGCATCAGATTAAAAACTACTCATGGTGATTCTTCCTTCCTACAATCTACTAAAAGTCAATAGTCCAAAGGCAAAGTATAGGGACCTGTAGAGAATCCATTTCATAATTTAGTCTATTTGCTTAGACATGCAAAGACTTATAAACCTAAATAGATTGGAATTCAGTAAAGCAAAGCACATAACAAAATGTAATCACCAAAATTATTCCCTAGAACTTAATTCATCTTAGAACAATCAAATTTGAGACAATTTCTTGCTATGTAAAATCCCATCTCGGTCTCTAACTCATGAACTATTCACACCTTTTTCCAGAGTATACAGGTATACACCACAATGATTTATTTTTTTAAAAAATATCTAAGTTTTCTGTATTCAATAAGAAATTTTTCATCCTGTTCTTTTAAAATTTTTCCTGTATTTAATTCTGAATTCATTTCAACTGACTTTTTTTACACTAGGTATGAAAAGAAGAGAGAAAAGCTTACTTCATATAACCTGTTATGACCAAGGTCCTTGCATGTTATAGCATCTAACTGGATTTTCTTTTTACACCTGAATACTATTTCAGTGCACAGTGATTTCTAATACCATTTTTACTAATACCAGTATTTTACTAATACCAGTGCACAGTGGTTTCCTTTAGGTTTTGTTCAAATCACTTTTGCAATCCGTTTAGAGTGTGGAGTTTATGCCTCATAAATATCTAGACCATAAACACAGGAATCATTTAAGAAGAGGAATGACATAGTATCTAGTATAAACAATTTAAAGGAGGGAGGTTCGTTTTCATTGACAGTTCTAAAGTTGTCATTTTATCCTGGCCAGGAAGTAGAGCAGGACCATTCACAGCATGAAAGACATGATACTGAGAAAGTGGTATATAGGAGAAGGTGGGACTGACTTCCTGTAACTGACATTCCACTATTTCCATTTTCCAAAAGAGCTCTATCATAGAATTAGATTTCTACTGTGCTTGGCTCTGTTTTTATCACAATCCTAACCACTCATCCTGGATGTTATTAATCTCATTGCTAATTTTTAGTCTAATCAAGGTAACAGTGAAGATAACCATCATACCATGAAAAACTGATCAAAGTGATCCAAGATGGTAGGTAGGGCTTGGGTGCTTTAAATGTAGATTTGGAAATCTTTATTGTTAGATCACGAGGAAATCTTTATTGTTTAGTTGATGGTGGCCCAATTACACTATGAGAACAAAGTTAGTGTGTTGTGTTTATTTATTTAAAAAGATACTTAATTTAATGAATATAAAATCATTGAATTTACTCTAGAAGGTGCATTTAAGAAATTTTTAGCTTAGTTTATAGACATAAAGTCCTTATTCCTTCTAGTGACTAGATGGTGAGGCATTCATCTTTTGTTCACTGTCTATTCTCACACACAGAGCAATATTTCTACAATTTACTTCGTGTTCCTTGTCAACATATCAGAACGAGTGTAACTCAAAATGATAACATCCTGAAACAAATGTGGCTTGAAATTAAATCGGCTCAAGGCTTGAAAAGTTTAATTTCTTGAGAAATAGTGGAATTTGAGTAAGCATGATATCAAAAAGAGGCTAAGAGGATTATAATCATTATGGCCATATTTTGAGTTAAAATGTGTTTTGTGTACATTGTGAATCTAATAATAATCTCAATAAAATACAACCATCTTCTCAAATAACCAATTTGTAAGCAAATTTATGCAGCTCAGAGAAGTTGCACAATAAGAACTGTAGATAGTTGAAAACATATGTATTTTTCTTCAAATTTTGTAAAGAATACTGCCTATATACTTGTATGATGAAATGAAACTAATTGATCAATACAATATCACATAAATACGGCACAAATGGGATTCAGCCTCAAGACTCTTCTTGGTTTTAAATCATGTGAGACTTTTATTACACATCAGCTTCTATAATGGTTGTAAATATTCAATACCCTGGTTATGAAAAACATGTCTCAGGGCTGTAAAATATCATGTTCAATTAGAAGCTTCCTCTCCCAGGAGTGTTATGCATTGGAGTAAGTATCTGAACAGATAGCCTGAGTCAAAAGAATTTACTTTAGAAATTAAAAGATACCCAGAATCATTTCCTGATTCTAGCTACTTAAATTGCCATGTTTATGAAAATTCATTATGAAATTTTTATCAACAATCCAAGAAGTAATAGTAAAAATATGTATTGAATATGATTGAACCTATAGCTCATTTAAAAATAATATGTCTTAAAATATACATACTTGAAGTTTCCAATTTAACTTGATTTTAAAGATCAATGGATAATAGGTGAAATATTCAAAGGTTTTGTTACTTCTCTACAAATATTTATGGTTAATGTTTTATTATATATTAACCACACCTTGTATATTCTTCTATTTTTTCTTTATTTTCAGATTTAGATAAGACAGATATCTAAAGCTTAAAGCTTAAAATCACTTTAATACTCAAACAATATCAGCAATAAAAATAGTAAGTATTAATCTTAACAATGTAAAGACCAATTTTTCTACAAGGTAGTTTTATTTAGTTTTCAATATTGCTAGTTGGTAATGCTCTTTTCTCATTCCAGTATATGGATATAAGCCTATTTTATTGAGAGTTATTGTAAACAAGAAAGAGACACCAACACTTGCATCATAATGAACCGCAGTATATCCTAAAGGTGGTCATTTTAGTTCCAGTGGTACCACTAAAGGGAGCCTGAGCAATAATGGTGGGAAATTTTTATTTAGCAATAGGAGGATATGTGTATGTGTGTAATTTCATGTATGGAAATTCAGGTGTGCATGGTACAATGTACATGAGAACGTAGGGTGTTAGTCCTTGCATTCAACCTTCCTTTAGGTAAATAACATTAAGTCATTGTTCTTTGCCACTATGCAGTAATACCAGGCAGGATGTCTGACAAACCTGCGGAACTAGAAGTTTAAAAGTGAAAATCGTGCAAATTTTGTAAAAGAAAATGCAAACAAAAGTAATAAAAAGAAAACAAAATTAATATTGCTAAGTATCCTCTTTAAGATGAAAATGTTTTCTGAAAAGTCATAGTGAAGAAATTTATGTATAATTTGCTGAAATATGGTAACTTTCAGGGTGAATCATTTTCATTTTCTAACCGTCCATTTGTTGCGGATAGCTCTGGGGCTAACTGTATTTGATGTTAATTCTGTTCTCCTTTGAGGGGCTGTGAACAAGGAATGAGTCAGCACTCAGGTGATTTCCTGTAAACCTTCTCCCACCTTAATGTATAAATAAAAGCTAGAGATGGTGATTGGGCAGAGAAAGAGGGGGAGGTGGAGCTGATGGTCGTGGGAGAGAAAGAGAGAGAGAGAGAGAGAGAGAGAGAGAGAGAGAGAGAGAGAGAGAGAGAGAGAGCACGATGAAGGAGAAGGAAGGGAAATAGAGCAGAAGCAGCTGGTGTGGAGAAACCACAAATTATAAGAGATCTTTTCTATGGGGAAAATGGTAGTATAGTCGTAGATCTGCCCAATCTAGGCAGGAGTGTGTATACATAGTAATTGAGTTGTGTTTTCATTGCCAGGGCATATTTGGGCTGGAGATTTACCACAACATCCATTAATAGTAGAATGCATTATTGCTGTTTTGTGAGCTGACATGTTCTGTTTTTATGCTATTGATTTGTAACAGTATGCTCTAGAGTGCTAGTTACATATAAGTTTATTTAGAAGTTGTGTTTAGTGCCATTCAGCACTTCTGCATAAGAGATCATCTTAGCGTGGTCTCACTGTGTCTGTCTTGATGTCCAAAGTCTGTGCTACCACTGAAGGCCACAAGTATGCCCATGGTCTGTGCCAAGCCTGAAGCCATGTTGATGCCTGTGGACAATGTTGTTGCCAGGGACTACATCTTTGTACATAGCCTGTGCTGTGACCTGGATCCATGGTGATGTCCTGCCCTGTGCTGCTGCTCAGGGCCATGACTAGATCTGTCATCCTTTTACAGCTGGGTCTGTGTTGGTGTCTTTAGTCCATATTATCACTGAAGGACACATGCACGTCTGTGGTCTGAGACACAGCCTGAATTAAGGTTGATGTTTGTGGGCCATAATACCACAAGGAGCCACACCTATCTCAGTGGCCTATGCTGTCACCTAAAGCCATGATGATGTCTGGGTATATGCTAACACAGAGGGCCTTGTCATCCATGTGACCAGGTGTGTGTTGATGTTCCTGGCCAATATTGCCCCTGACTGTCAGGTGGATGTAGGTGAGTTTAGAAGCCATGTTGATGTCCATCATCCCTGTTGCATGTGATGGCTTATCTAAGTCTGTGGCTCTATTGCAACTGGCATCCCTGTTCATAGATTTTGTTGACACAAGAAATCAGGTGGAGCCATGCTTCCGTAGCCTTGAAGACGTAATCACAGTGGTATCCATGACTGCAGATGCACAGTTGAGAAAGAAGGACATGAAAATCTTGTGTGACAACCCCTACCTACACACCACTTCACACCCCTCCCCCCACAACAAAACAGCCTAGACAGAAAACCATCAGAGAGAACTCATAAAAACCATAATAGGATGCAAGGGTGTCACCCTTCACAGTATATTACTTCCAGCAGAGGTGTGGAAAGGGAAGGGCTCAGCTCCATTAGACCATTGAAAGTTTGATCATGCCCCAGTGAGTATTTAGATAAGACAAATTGATTTTTTTTCCTGGAGGTGGTAGTAGTAAGAGTGAGGGATTAGAAGGAAAATATGATAGGGTATATGATGTGAAATCCCAAAGAATCAATAAAATTTTTATGTTGGCGAAAAGAGATCATTTTAATTATTACCTTTAGTCAGTTAATTTGTCCTACTAGATCTTCACAATGCAGCAACTCTTTTGTAATTACACCAACCCTGTGGTATATTGCCTTAAAGACTGGACATTTCTTGGCTTCAGTCCAGTCAAAGTGATTTCATAGTGTTGTAATCGTTTCTGAGTCATACTATTACTAAGAGAGAGATTTCTACCTTAGAAATACAGAGATAGAAGTAATTTGAAGGAAGTGCATTATTCCCAGGAGCTGAGTGAAAAGACCAATTTTCATAAAGTTCCGTGTTTGATGCCAAGCCAATTCTACTAAATGCCAAACATGTAAGTCAGCCTTGCATTAGTCTAATGTACTATATGAGACAGATTTATAATGAAGAAAGCAGAGGCTTTAAGACACAGATGGGGAGCTTCAGTGTCTAATTTTGGAGGGTGGGCAGGCAGCACTGGTTAAGAGAGTCATTATGACTAGATACAATGGAAGGAACATGTCATAGAGTAAGTGATTACAGCAAAAAACACAGGAAAGAAAGGGCAGAGACAAACTCATAAATAGAATCTTCTCTAAAATCTGTTAAGAGCTTGAAGTTAACACTCACAATGACCCAAGATTCTCCCACAAGTCCTTAGTTCTCAAAGGCATATAAAACATCCAATTAGAATCTCTTTGGGGTCTAAGCCTTTATCATATAAACCTTGATCAATATCTTTCCAAACCATAATATGACTGTACATGATGTTGACCTTTAGTTAAAGACCACAAAATACACATGACAACAGGTGATATAAAAACTACATAATAGGTAAAAACCAAGAATGAGATAGAAATGTTAACCAGAGGCCCCTTAGTGTACATGTACATGTAAAGGTGAATATACTTATATATTCATATATTCTATATGTACTGTATATTCATATATACTATATGTAATGGTATGCATGTCAACTTTTATTTAAAGACTTGAACTGAGCATTAACATCAAAAGTACTAATACCTTGATGTCTGCCTCATATGCTGTATGATAAGAATAGTTGACCAATTTTTTTGTACAGTGTCATATAATTAAACTGTAATTGTAACTTTCTACATGTTTTTCTAGTATGGATTATTTTAGATGACATTTGGAAAATAGTAAATGTTACAGCCATCATTGATTTTGTGTTTATATGGATGTTCTTTTGTTAAACTAATAAATGGTGTTTTAGGTAGGTTGGTAAGATTTCATTAGCCCAATGAATAACATGAATTCATAATTTAACTGCATTTCCCTCCAGATGCACTGGATGACCGGGCCTTGCCTCTTCATCTTACCAGCTCAGCTGTGAAACACTAAAATCACTTGGGTAGTAATTAGGTGTTTATCAGATTCTTGCTGAAAGGGAGTGAGACAGTTATCGGACACAATTATCTTTGAAAATTGAATCGTCCATTTCTGGTCCTGTGGAGGACATTTAAAGGAACACTGAATGGTTGGAAGCTAAATGCCTTTCGAACCCTTCACCTTCTAGAATGTATGCCATACAACTGCCAGTCAAAGGAATTTTTTTCTCCTTTTTCATTCACCATCTTTTGTGTGTGAACCTATTGTTATTTCTTTGTGCAGGTTGATATTTGGGAAATTACCTGTGACCCAGTCCTCTGTTACTTCCTTAATGTCATTCTTCCTATAATTAATTAATAGCCTGAAATGCAATGCTTGCTCACTTTGTGCTCGCCCTGCTGCTATGTCTTCATAAACTAGCCCAATGCAAGTGAAGGCAATCGGTAAGATTGACTAGGCTATGTGTGAATTTGGACAATGATATCTCTAGAGCTATTTGTTCTTAAGTAATTGAAAAATTTACAGCTCATTTAAATATTAATGTGTAATATACTCCAAGATTAGAAATTAATACCATTCTTTAAAACAAAGACATAGTTATTTAATCACTAAAAATGCAATCCCCATGTAAGGGTTCTAAATTTAAGTGTCACATCTATTAAAAGTGATGCTACAACCTGTTTCCTAACAGTATTAAAAACATTTTAGATCCCTATACATACTCAAGGATGTGTCTTTGATATTAATTTGTATATAAACAAACGGAAGAACAAAAATTGAATGCATTTTGTTCTGGCCAATACTGATAAGTATAATTGGAAAAGCTCTCTATTCGTGTGTGATGATTTCTCGTCAACATAAGAAATGGTCATCATAGATAGAGGGTCTTCATGAACATTACAGATTTCATGTGGGTACTTGTGCTACTCTGCAAGTAGATTACTTCAGCTTCATATTACTCTGTCAATTCAACCAAGCTCTAATTCAACAAATATTTAGTGCTTGCTACATATCAGGCACTGTAAGAGACTTAAGCAATATTGTACTAGAGACACACCAAACCTCATGAATTGTATTATCCTTCTTCACATTCACCGAACTTAGGTCAAAGAAAATGGTCTTTTTAAAGTCAGCCTCTTTTAAGCATGTTCTAGACTAAATCTTGTTACAATTTTGTCTTACTCTCAAGTCACACTGAAGGTCCACTAAAGTCCAGCCAAGTAATGCCATGTCTATTGATGTTTAAACAGAAAGGCTCAGGTCTACAAACCTTTCTAATTCACCACTTTGGTATAGAATTCCCTACTTTTCCACCAATATTTAATCTTTTGGCCTCAATCCATAACTACTATTCTCAGACACATTTCAAATATTTGCATTGGTAATAGACATTTTTCAGTATTTCAGAAACCACTTATTTAGTTCTATATTATTTTAATATCTTCATAGAAAATCTTTTCTAATCTATTACAGAAATGCCTTCATTCATATATATATATATATATATATATATATATATATATATATATATATATATATATAACTTATTTTGGACTTTGCCCTGCACTCTAGTGGAAAATATGCATTAGCTACCTGTCACCATCCTTACTTTATCTGTACTAGCTGCCTATCACCTCATTTTCACACGACATGATGGCACTCAAAAGAGTCTCAAAAATTTAGACAAAACAAGTAGAAAAGGACAAAAATATAGGCCTGGCCATCTTAGTATATATTTTGTTGATAATATTGTTTTGTGCTAGTTTGAAACAATTCATTCAGATTTAAAAATCATGTCTCTTGAATACATTCTTTTATTATAAAACCTCTTCAGACCTTCCTATACACAGGCATGTGGACATATCACAGAGTGTTTCCCACTTCAACTTTCCACTTACCTGACTTGAGTTAAACTTTTAGTCTGAGAATAAACAGTAATGTCAAAAGACAACCATTTTCCCCACCATGTTCAGCACAAGAGAAAGAGTCTCATGGTATCTTCCAAAAGCAGAGGAGATTATGCAGGAAGACTGTGCAAGGAACCCTCTCTTGTTGTAGACAAGGTTCAATTGTCAAATTCAATAATTATTGCACCCACTGTCCCATTTCTGTCCAGTTTCCCTGCTCTGTATTTTTTCTCACTGTTAATTCTTACATTGATCTCCATTTCAAGATGTTAAGTCAACCAGTTCTATGTGTCACATTAGAGAAAATGGTAGGACTTTTTTCTTTCATTTTTTTCTACGTTGAAAGAAATGTCACTTATCTGCGACAAGCCTTATGAGAACAGGGAGACTGTTAACGTGTGTTTCCACGGCATGATAGTTGAAGGATGACATTGTTCAGAAATATCTGTCTGCAACTGTGTGCTTTCAGCTAGGATGCCCAAACATCATGTGTCCCACTAATTCTCATCATAGTGATGAAATGAACAGTATGATTGGAGGTCAATTGGGCAGAGAATTCATCTGGCTGAGCTAATATGAGCAGAGCATTTTGAAAATGGCTTTTGTTTGAAAATGGCCTTCCTTTGTCTTGGAATACATGAGTGTATTTTTAGAGAACTATCATTGTGAATCCTACACTTATTCTGGAAAAAGTGCTTAATATAGACAGTTTTTTATTTAACTACAAAATGGAAGTAAGAAGACAGAATTCTAGGTGGTTAAAATTTATTTATATAAAGCTCTTTGTTCAATTTGAATTTTTGAAATATGAGTATAATCATTCTTGCAAGTCTTAAAACTTGTTCTGCCTATAACCAATTTATAATTAAAGTGAAAAGAAGACACAATCTTCATTTCACTGTATCCTTTTGCCTATATGTGAGCAATACTAATGAAGCTCTCAATGGTTAGGATGAGAAATTGATTCAAAGCTCTTTGCATTTGCTTCTGTGTCCCTCCTCCTTCCTTTTCTCTCTAAGGGTTTGTGCAGTTTAATTTGCCATTGATTCTTTAATGATTGCAGTAGCTGCACTAGAGAAACTGGTGTTTGTCTTCATCATGCTCTGTGGATAGAACATCGCATTTATTTTTATACATAGTGGCTTCTCCATCAGTTTGATGATACACCTTAGTCAGCAGTTGACAACCATCCTACTGTCTTATTGATTTTAGAGTTTAATCTTGAGATGCATATATTCATTCTAGGAATGAAGTGTACTCCAAGCCTCTAACCCAAGGGTGATAGTATTGTCTCAAAGCAGCAATGATGACCTGTCTTCAACATGCTGCAGGGAGACCAAGCATTAAGTATAATATTTAGTGATCATTAGTTTGACTCCCTAGAGGTTTTCTCATAGAACTTTATTTAAAGATGTCAGTCAATCTGGTATGAGCTTTCCATACTGTGTTGTAAGAACCTTCTGAATGTTCATTTTTAGAACAATAATATTGCTTCAAAAATAAAATAACACAATCACTTTCCTTGAATTTCATGAGTATCCTAAAATGGTTGATGGAGTAAAATCTTACCTACACAATATAAGACTGTTATGTTAATATTTTGTATTGTTGCACATTGTATTTGTTGTAGACTATATATAAATGCGAGTACTCAGTGTTTTTGTTGAGCTTTGAAGTGTTTTAAGCAGGAAATAGTGATAGCTACTAGAAATTTAATTTGGAGGCCATGATATAGTAAGATACTTCTGCTGATTCAAAAATAGTAGCAATCAGTCTTTGGCAAAATGATTATTTGTACTGAATTATGTATGCTAAAGAGTCAGCATACTCTTTAGCTAAAAATTTGTACGCTACAGTTCATCTTACATATTTTCTATCCAAATAAAAATCAATAAAAATACACAAGGACTGTTTTACATGTTCTGAGAGGCTATGGAAAGAAAAAAGAAAAAAGAAAGAAAGAAAGAAAGAAAGAAAGAAAGAAAGAAAGAAAGAAAGAAAGAAAGAAAGAAAGAAAGAAAGAAGTTTTTTTTTTTTAATCTTTACCTGGATTTAAGCACACACTTCAGCACACTGAGGATTTATAAGAATTTCATAGCATCTCATTCTTTCTACACATACTCAGGTTTATCACTGTGCCCTGGTTTGCTTCCAAATACATTTAAACAGCTCTGTTTCCTGGGAACATGATAAGAATGATCTAGCCGTTTCTGAAATTAATGGAAACTTATGATCTGCCCAAAGAGTATCATTTTATGAATATGAATGTGGCTGTGCATGCAGAGCCAGAAGCCTTTAGCAATGAGTTGACAAACTGCTGAGACAGCTGTCCCAAAATATTCCCCCCTTTTGGCCCTTATTGCTTAATTTTTCAAGTTTTCCTTATTGGTTTTATCATTTCTGTGCTTCTCAAACTCAGTACAATTTTACCATATTCCCTGAAATCCTTTTCATTTCTGGTTATTTTTACTTCATCCTGGTTTTTGTTTTGTTTTGTTTGTTGATTTTTGTTTTTTCTTTGGAACAAATACAGCCAAGTACATAAAGAAAACTGGGATGCTAATAACGACACTCTTAAATTTAGGATTTAATAATTCAGGGCTTAGGACAATTTTGACAATTTTGTAAAGTATAGCATTTGTCTGCTTTGTGATGAAAGAATTCCCTAAATATATTCTGCACTCTTAATTCAAATATAAGATGAATGAATTATAAGTGTTGTTAAAACACAAAAAAGAATTAAATGGTTTAAGCAATTCAATAATAAAGCTGTGCTTTAAGTACTCTGCTTTTATATGCAGACTATTTTCAAATAATAGACTCTTCCTGGGAGCCATAAAATGTTCCTACTTAGTAGAAGATTGGTAATATTTTTTTTCAGTTTTCTTTGTCTATTTGAAGGCATTAAACCTGCATTTTGTAAGCTATTATATCCTTCTAAATTCTTGCTCTTTCAAGTTAAATGTACATTCAATTAGACAGAAACAGTAACCTATTCTTTAGTAGCACTATTACTACTAACTGTAGACCTAGACACACATTATTCTAGAAAACTCTAAAGTAAAATTCAATTAACCATCCATATTTGGCACATAAAGGTAGGTATGTTAACACACACTCATACTCACACACACTCACACAAATCTCTCTCTCTCTCTCTCTCTCTCTCTCTCTCTCTCTCTCTCTCTCACACACACACACACACACACACACACACACTTAAACAATATAAATGAGTGCATTATTTTTTACTGGCATTCCATTTCCTAGCTTGTAATTTTTGAAGTATCGAAAACACCACCATGAAGAGATTACATTTTTCTCTATTTCCTGCCCATCAGCAAATTGCTGCCATCACATTGCTGTATCTTTAATGAATTTTTTTTCACACTTTTATCCATTCTCTTAGATTTGCTCATAAGAACTTATTGGGTGCATGTACTCCAATATTCAGTGACTTTCATTTTCAAGTAATCTGCTGTTTACAAGACTAATCTTCTACCCTCTATCACTCTGTTAATAAATCTAAACATGATTCTGGAAATACAAGATCTTCAAAGGTGTTTGGTTTCCCCTGTAACTTTTATTACTAAGAGGACAAGCGATGTAAAAAGGTATAGTATAATTTGGACGAGGATAAACTTTGGACAATTATAAGAAAATCATGACTTACATTTCTTTACTATCAAAACCAAATGAAAGCTTAATGGGAAAATCAAATGCAGAAAATGAAAACAATCAAAAAAACAAAACAAAGTTAAACAATAGGTATAAGGCTCTTGATTTACATAGTGAACTTGTGAACACACCTGTGAGAGAAATTCAGAATACATGCCCAAAGGAACATTAAATAAATGCAGCTCTTATGGAACTTGCTACTTCTTAGGAAATGTAGGTAATAATCAACTCAGCAAGATTTTCCTAAGATATATTAAAAAGAAACTCTCTCTTAAAAACATAAATTAGAACACATTATTAGATTTTTCTTCAAATGTGCTTTGGTCAAATTTATACATGACTACACATGCATACAGCATATCATTCTCTTGACAAAAGGTCTTTGTTTAAAGAATCTTTATCTAGATTGGAGTAGATGGTTCACACATTCATTAATTTTTCAATACTGAACTTTAGATTCCATTTGTTATGTATAATTCATATCTCAATAAATTCTATTCATATGAGTCACAATCATAAAATCATGCAAATTAAGCTTTACAAAATTCTACTTAAATGGCAAGTAAACTATAAATTCCTGCCCTCAGGTGAGCTCATCAGTTGCCATTTGAAACTGGTGATCATAATACCAATCTTACTGATATTTGAAATCAGAGCATAAACTCTCATAGTCACCTACAAATTTGGTGTTAGTCAATTATGTCCTGGAATTGATGATGATGATGATGATGATGATGATCATCATCATCATCATCATCATCATGCTAGTTCAGTCATACATTGCATGTGGTTACTATTATTCTGCCAGAAGCTTGATGTAAATACAACTAAAGAGCAAAATTCTTCCAAAAATCAAATACTATTGCTGAATTATAGAGCCCACATTCACATTCAAATAGCTACTTTAACCATGTGTACTTGCAAAATGCTATCTTATATTCCTTACACGTAAGTATATTCACTATTAAATTGCATTATTGAAAATGTAGTTAGCTGGCATTTAACCTAAAATGAGTTGCCTTATGTTAATATCCCTAGAAGTGTGATTAATTGTCAGAAAGGTTACAGCCCAACCTAAGAGCACTTTCCTATAGAATGGGGACTTAAACAGAAAACATCGTAAAGTACATCACAGTTATAAGTAAAGGAGATGAGCCTCATTAAAATTATACATCACTGTTCCAGAAGAGACAGAATCACCCAAATGAAGACCAGGAAAGAACAGTAAGACCTGGTTGTAAGAGATGAGGTTAATCACCGGTTATTTAAAACAAGTCCAGGCAAAAGAGTCAGAGATAGCCCATTCCCACTGATAGGAGGGCCACACAACCACCAAGCTAACAGCTATAACATATCTGTCAGGAACCCGGGACAGATCATGCAGACCCTGTACTTGCTGCTTTAGTCTATGTAAGCCCAAATGTAGAGTTTGGCTTATTTAGTTGGCCACTCTCCTATTATCCTCCTTCCCCTCTGCTCCTAGAATCTTACCTTCCCCTCCTACAAGGGACCAATTGGAGAGCTTCATTTTTTATTTTATTTTATTTTTTATTAGATATTTTCTTTATTTACATTTCAAATGTTATCCACTTTCCTGGTTTCCCCTCTGAAAACCCTCTATCGCCTCCCTCCTCTGTCTGCTCATCAACCCACTCACTTCCTGGCCCTGGCATACCCCTATACTGGGGCACAGAACCTTCAAGGAACAAAGGGCCTCTCCTCCCATTGATGACCAACTAGGCCATCCTCTGCTACATATGCAGCTAGAACAATGAGTCCCACCATGTGTACTCTTTGGTTGGTAGTTTAGTCCCAGGGAGCTCTGGGTATACTGGTTAGTTCATATTGTTGTTCCTCCTGTGGGGCTGCAAACCCATCATCTCCTTGGGTATTTTCTCTAGCTCTTTCATTGGGGACCCTGTGCTCTTTTCAATGGATGGCTGTGAGCATCCATTTCTGTATTTGGGAGGCACTGGCAGAGCTCTATTTTATACTCTTGGTCTGTAAAATGTCTGGCCATGGGACTCTACACAAACCCAAATGCCTAAGAAAGCCTCTCTGGCAACAACTGGGCAAGGCACTGATCTATCAGAGTATCATTAGGAATCTCCTCATTTGAATTTTTTGTCAGTCCATTTTGGTTCTATTGAAGTTCTATGGATTATAGCAAATAATCCAAGTGCCATTTTGGATTTGGATTCAATATCTTAAACTTATCTGGTATTAGTAGACATTTAATATGTAATCTTAAATCATTTGCCCCTAGTTGTAGCAAATTTAATTGAGGAATATACAAAATACAGTAGAAACTTAAATTAGTATGTACCCTCGAATAATACAATTTATTCAAGTTAAATTAACTAGTATCATGATAAACTAGATATAGTGATTAAAATAAAATAGAACATATAAGCCATGCTGAAGAAAAACTTCAGTTCTGGTAAATTTGACACTATAGTTACACACAGCAGTTCTCAGCCTGTGTGTCATTACCTCCTTTGGGAGTCAAATGGCCCTTTCACTGGGGTTGCCTAAGAAAATATCAGATAACACAAGATATTTACATTACAATCCATATAGCAGCAATATTACAGTTATGAAGTAGCATTCAAAATAATTTTATATTTGGGAGCCACCAACACAGGAGGAACTGTATTAAAGGGTCACAGCATCAGGAAGGTCGAGCACCACTGATTTAACAAGTAATCCTTTCATCCTTTCAAATCACCAACAGCATCTAGAGCCATGTACACTTTTGTTTGCATCCCAGTTTGAGACAAAAACACTCGCATAAATTTAAAAAAATCAAAGATTTGTTGTTTATTCCACAACTGCATGTCTGATATCTACAGCCGTCTGAACTAATTCAATATTGGAGAATAAATGAAAATAGAAACTCCTTAGGCAAGCACAAAACTATGGGGAAGGGCAACGTGATAGGAAAGCCTCATCAAGCCCAGGATGCACCTTGCTTACACACTTTCTGAAGGAAAGCAATCCTTCTTAGCTTAGGAAAATGACTAGAACGGAAAATATTGAGTGGACAACCTAAATCAGAGCCTCTGGGACCAAGCAGCCTTAGTGAGATTTTCATCTGTGCCTGTGACCATCTGTCAGTCTAATCTGTCCCTTGACACTCAGCACGTATAAGGCACGAAAGATAAGTAGGTGCCAAATATCACTTACAATTGTCACATCAGGGTCAGGACTGCTTTAACAATACTGGCCTCAAGATACAGATGTGCTTACAACATGTGTAATCATTGTAGCAGATATTATTTATTTGAGGTGGAATTCGAGCTCTGGTAAGACATGTTTACAGAATATTTGAGTAAAGAATTCATCTCCGAACATCCCAGGGAAGGCAGATTTGGCAGCAGTTGGTACTTTGCTGAGGAGCCCTGGGCAAATGAGCTCTACAGTTACAAGTGTTACAGAAAGGACAACAGCACTCCAGCAGAACAAATGGCCATAGCCAGGTGCAGATACAGTTATAGGTCATTTTCTCTTCACTTGGCATATTGAGTGTCATAAAAAAAATTAAGGGTAGAATAATGGTAAACAAAGTACTCTCTCTTTAGTATTATATAGACTTAGTGTTAAATAATTACATGAATAAGAAATTATTTCTACCTCCCAATTTGGGACTCTAAAATATATCTTCATTTCTACCCATCCATTGTGTACACATGTCAGCGTATGTATACCACAGTGTGGTGTAAAGATTAGAGAATACAACCTTTGTATGACATGTGGGTTCTTGGGATTGAACGTAGAGAGCCAGGAGTTTTTGGCAGCACCTCTACTAGCTGAGTCATCTTGCTATTCTCTTTTTGGTTATCTGTACCATTATATCTTGGAAAACTCTAATATATGCAAAGAACAACTCCCCTTATACTGTGGTGAATATATCAATCTATTATTAGAGAACATATGCATGAATATATGGATACATATTTTTGTTATGCAGTTTCTCTACATGCAGTACAATTTTCAATTTTTACACAAGAACTATAGAATGTCTGTTTATATATATATATATATATATATATATTATACATTTGTTTATATTTTCTTACATTATAAACTATTATTTCAAGTTCATCATAAGTTAATTATCTCCCTTTTAAAAGTCTGGCTTTTAAGGTATGCTGTTACTTCTATGGAAAAGTAATGAGATATTTATATAGTTCCTTTAGCATCATTCCATAATTTCCCATACGTGGCCTCATGATGTCTGTCTGATATTCACGCCCTTCATGGATACCACATTAAATGTCTCTATGTCCCTCAGGACCAGTTCAGACTTCTGTGTTCTCAGTACAAACTCCATTCATTACTTTAACATGTTTGTTTCTAAATTATTGTTATTAAAGTGATTTCAAATTTTTAGTACATATGGGTGCTGGGGAGCAAGTCTTTGAGTTTTTCTTTAGCATATCCACAGTCCCAGCCTCATAGTGAGCAGGTTTTAGATGATCGAGACTTTATGCGTGTGCATGTGTTACCTATGTCTTATCTAAGTTGAAGGGGAATTAAAATTAAACACTTATTTGTAATCTTGTGAAAGATAAGATAAATATTTAATTTAGTTTTGACTAATATCTGTCTAAAAATAAATTAAAATTAACAAATACCTAATTTGTTTTAGATATTCATTTTTGCCCCTATATGCATGACACGTATTCCAAGAACTGTAAGAATTCCCAGAACCACAGTGCCAAGTTCTATGCAACCAGGATACTCTATATGCATCAATTACTGTACAAACCAAATGCACTGGGGAACTAACAACTAACAGATTAGAACAACTCCAGCAGTTTTCTAAAAATCAGATTTTAAAAATATACTCTTTAGTCTCAAAAATATTTTATTTCAAATTTCTATCATTTCTCTGACTACATATCCCAGAGTCTGAACTACACTTGACTCTGGTAAATAGAAATCATGGGAAACAAATACATGAATAAGTGGGTAGGGTGACACAATGTATAGGATATACCCTTTTTAGCCTGTTTTCATTTAAAAATAATTTATCATCCTAAAAGTGGACTGGCAAATGGATATTAACTATAGATTTTTGCACCATACTTTATGTATTCTATTTACTTCATTTAAAATAAACAATTTTTGTATTCATTTAATCTCCCCAGATAACATACACTTGTATCGCTGGCTGGTGTAATGTATGGGAGGGATAAAGATGAAATGGAAACATCTTCCTCTTCTGGTCATGATATCACTCCTCACTTTATCAAAAAAGCATCTCCTTCTGGCCCAGCTTATTCCAGGTAAGTAGGATGCTTTTGTTTCGTCAATGTTAAATCGTTTTTTGTTTTTGTTTTTGTTTTGCTTTTAAAATCATTTTTTATCATATGTGTCCTAAACAAGATGTCTTCATGTTCTGTGTAACTTATATGTCTGTGTGAGTGATTGCTTTAGGGTATGTATGTGTTGAAAAGTTTCAGGATACAAGTGACCATTTGAATATATACATAGTCCTTCAAGAAAGCCTACAGGAAGCACTTATAGTTGATGAAGCATAGGGTTATAGTATTTATGTGAATTGGGTGCTGGAAGAACAATTACAGAAGAGAAAGATGTGTAATACATGAGAGAGAGAGAGAGAGAGAGAGAGAGAGAGAGAGAGAGAGAGAGAGAGAGAGAGAGAGAGAACAAGGCTTTCTTACATGGAAGACCTTAGAAAAGGGGCATAAATGTAGAATGAAAATAGAACTGGCTAATTAGCCAGGAGAACAATGTCAGATTGTAAAGGTAATATGATGCCTGCCTTGTTTCTATAGCCACCAATTGTTGTGGGTGAATTTAGAGCTCTATCTTTGAATACATAATTTTGTTAATGAAATTAAAATAGTAGTTTTCTAAAATGCCTTAACTGTACTATTTGGTTGAATATTAAGCAACTCCAAAGTTATGGTATAAAACTAGAGAAAAAAACTGATATCATATATTTTTCTTAAATAAAACAATTTGGGAAACAATTGTTAACTAGAGTCTATTTAATGCAATACCCTTAGTCACAGTATTTGTAAAAGTTTCATATACAATGTGTTATAAAAGTGTATGAAGTTTCTTTTTCTTTTGTTAAAAATTATGATATGTGCATAGTTTATTATACATTTCTACACACAAACTAAGGAATTAGAAAAATTTCAATGACATCAAAGTTTTCCAATGCTGCGTAAAAAGTAACATTTAAGCTAGAAGACTAAACAGGTTGTAAATTAACAAGATTTTTGGTAATACAATATTATAGTATTAAAATATACAGTAATTTAAGAATATTTGTGCTGGATTGTTCAAACATACTGAAATTTTCACACAATTGTAGTTTGATATATTCTTAAGTTTTCCATTCTTGCTATTGATTGATTGAATATAGATAAACATTGGACATGAACTATCAAACTTTAATAGGCAATCATTTGACACATCTTCAAATATTGGAAAAGTATCATAAATAAGAAGTGGTCTTATTGTCATGGTAATATTGAGAAAGAAAGATGGAAGTCTCATCTGTGGTTACACATAATCACAGAGATTATCCACAGGGATTATCTTTATAATTATCCTTAAAGTCTAAAACTAATTAATAATTTTCATGTAAACAAATTTGTTCACGATAATAATAATAAGACCATTGAACTGTCAAATGGAGATTGAACAATCATACACACACACACACACACACACACACACACACTTGAGACATATAGTACACAACATGGGTTACAGTTCTACATTGTATTAAGGAAATTCAAGTTTTTAAATATTAGATATATAATTTCTAAGAAAATATTAACAAAAACATTCTGTTACAAGACTCATAAAAAGTCTGTGTTTACAATAAAGCACTTAAAGCTGCAGAGAGTTTAAAATACACAAACATACTGTTCAGCATAATATCTGTCTCATCACAAATGAGAGAGGTTGCTTATTAATTAAAGATGCAGCAAAGATACTGGTTACAGGAGCTTATTTTAAGGCAGCTTGTTCATTCAAGGAAACAGGGGTACCTGTGAATGTAATCCACACGGTTGAAAATGACTATTTTTTTTTCATCAAGATCATAGAGTTCAAAATTATTTCAAAGTAATTTGTCTGTCAAAAGAAATATGCTCTTAGCTTTTCAAAGGACCCCCTGCAGAGCAGTAGTCATTTTGATAACTGCCTGCACTATGAGCTCTGGGTTCAGGATAAGGAGGTTAGATAATCTTCTGAAAGGACCCCTCATCTTTAGGCTGATGCCCCCTCATTAATGTCGCATAAAGTGAAGAACAGATCTTGCTGTTTTTTAGGGCTTTATTATGTTTTTAAAGTCCTGGACCTGGAATCATTAGCATATCTCAGGGGGAACAAATGGGGGGAAGGTGATTTTAAAGATCAAACATCCCTATCTCTGAAAGTGAGTAGTTTCTAATTCAAGTAATTGCTTCCACTTTCCTTTAAGTTAATAAGTGAAATATTTCAATACTGACATAAATGAAAGGGTCTTAACTGTTTTTAAAGCAATAAGAGGTATGTATTTTTTTAGGCATAGATTTAGCCAAGCTATCAGTAGAGGTGCCTAACTGAGGAAAATATATTAGAATTAAATAGAAAAGGACAATTACATACATTCCCCAAATAGAAGTTATTTGAATTTTCTCCAATAATATGGATTTCAGCTTATTTAGTACTAATATTCCATTTGAAGACAAATTTTGGAGTTGATAAGTTGGTAGTTTATTCATTTCAGTTTTGTCTCCCTATATGTGACTGATACCTTTTGAATTCTTTATTAGGCTCTTACAATATTATATGCAAAGGTATTGTTGTGGAGGGGCTATGTCATAAACATAAATTATTTGTATATTCAGATCATGGGAGACTCTTTTTGGAAAAGAGTGAATAGGTTTTAAGAGAAAAAGATTCATGAAGTAAATTCTTAGACTATGCGGGATGTTCCAATAATTTTAGTTTATTTGATTTTACTTTATTAGAACGGACTACCTACCTCCTCTTCATGAAAGCACTGACAGACATTGGTTTATAATTTATTCATGTATAATTTGTATATAAAATGTGCATAAAGCAGTTTAGGTTATCTCTTGAAGCACATTAAGCCTTAGCTACATCACGTGTTCCTTTAGTTGCCGGTAACGTAGAAGTTCACAGATTCCCAATCTTTACATTTTATAGATGAACCTTAATTGCAACAGATGTCAAAAATAGGATAAAGACAATTGTTAAATGAGATATTTTAAAATTACATGCCTTACCTATGGTGAAAATGAATGAGAAAATGCTCAATTTAGAGTTTACATGGTAAGCTTTGCCATGGAAAGGCACAAAGAAAAGCCTGCAAGGTTCCATTTGTGTATGAATGCATTAGACAATCCACTTCGGAGTCAAGCGTGATTTATTCTTTTTACTCTTCATTCTGCGACTGTGCGGCTGTGTTGTCCTTCATTAGGGATGCAGGTGCTGACAGGGTTATTTCCTTTGCCCTGGCTCATGTCAACAGCCTTGAGTGTGAGATTTTCTGAAATGATTAACTACCTCCCCTCCTCACCCGTCTGTCCTCCAACACATCAGCACCTTGGTATTATACCCCAAGGATGGTAATTGGTAGGAACTAAGTGTTATTACTGTCTGAATTGTCCCTGTAATTGTAATACTGCAGAAAAGAAGACTTTTTGTAAAAATACAAGAAATCGTATTTTGTCTTTATACTCCCTGTTTATCCTTATTTCTTACACTGGAGTTTACCTATGAAAAAAAACGCTTTTCTGTTGATATTTAAAATTAGACAAGTCATTTAAATATCTCTATATAATTGCTACTATTTTAAAAGTAAAACATCTCATAGGATCAACAGACAATAAATACACTAAGTACTTCTTTTGGAACCTTTAAAAATAATTTTATACATATTAATCCACAAGAAAAAAATTCTCAAAAGTTTTCATTGGCTTCAATGATAGAGTAACCATGCACAGTAACTAATAAATGTGGCCATTCAGAACCTATAGAGATTACATAGCACTAAGAAGCTTTATTGTTTTATTTTTAAACTGTACTACCAATTTAGAATCAATCAGCAAATGTTTTGATCAACAAAGTTAGTTTTTTTCTTATAACAGTATATCTTAAGTTGAAATGCTGAGTGTATGTGGAGCTAGTACAATAACGCAGCAAAAGAGATGTCCTGAGCAGAACCGCTGGTGTTTTAGATCACAATGCAAGCATCCCTGTAATTGGAAAGGTTTGTCACTGCTCAGTTTCATGGGCAAAATTCAGGAATAAAGAATCTGTTTCCGAATGCACAGTTTTACAAGCAACTAATGAATTCAAATCATTGTTTGAACATAGGAAATTTTAAAAAATCATCAATTTAGCCACAGTTTGAGCTAATGTTAAAAGTATGTTAAATGCACTTACAATATATTTACTATATCTGAGGATCTTATATTAATAAATGAAGGAAAGCTATCATCAAATAGTCAAATTTATGGCTTGCTAAATAATTACGTGTTTTTAATTGGTTTGGGGGAATTTGGAATATTCATATTTCTCTTGATGAATCATCTTCCTACATTACAGAGGGCTGTGTAAGTATCCTGTAGGAAAGAATGCATTGCTCCAGAATAAGTATTCCATGCTTTAATTTCCATTTTATACAAGTTTAGATAGTTGTATCTCAAAATCTCATTTGTTAATAGTAATATTTTTATTTCGAAGTCATTAATACGCTTAACTCTGTTACTTCTGTGACCTTTCCTATACCTGAACTGAGATATTTGTCTTTAGTATTTGATACTTAATAATACCAGATTGCTCTTAATTGTAAAACATTTTTAAAATCATCATAGTAATAAAATCACATTTTCATTTGTATTCAGGACAGTTTCTAGATGATTCTTGTGTGATTTTTTTTTGTTTTGTTTTCTGTAATTATTTTCTGCTTTCTCATTTGAAACGCAATCCATACCATTTGACTTCACCAAAACAACATATTAGAATTGCTTTTCATTTAATTGAAATTAAATTTTATAAAGAAACATGTTCATACTTTTATGAATACTTTTTAATTTATATGAACATAAGGGTCACACTAAGACTTGTTTCTTGCACGAAATTTGGGGAGTATGTGGGAACATTTACTATAGGAGACATCAGGCCCCCTTTTCATCACTTAATTTTTCCGGTTTAGACACATGGCATAAGCCCAATACATAATTTTAGATTAATAACTCAGGAAAAATAATATACCGTAGCTAAAAGTATAATAACCATAAAAAGTAAAACAAAAACCTATGGCAAGAATCAAACCAGAATGATAAGCAAGATTGTTAGCTATGAAAAGAACCAGTCGTGGTACATGCTTTTAATCCCAGCACTTGGGAGGCAGAGGCAGGCAGATTTCTGAGTTCGAGGCCAGCCTGGACTACAGAGTGAGTTCCAGGACAGCCAGGGCTACACAGAGAAACCCTGTCT
>NC_034601.1:64311552-64316510 GCF_900095145.1 Mus pahari
AAAAAAAAAAAAAAAAAAAAAAAGTCTCAAATGAGATTCAGGAAGCTTCACAGGGCATATGGACAATATGGCAACAACAATGAAAAGCTCTGGAAAAGTTCACCACTTATTCGGTGTCTATTTAGGGCCAGGTGATTGGATAGAGGTTTTAGCTTTAGAATATTTGTACAAAGGTGGGAAGTTGTAACTGGAGGACGAATGCAGGATTGTGCCAAAGACAAAGTTTTGTGTATAAGGCATCATGCTCCTTTGGTGGACTGTTCTCCAATTCTCTGCTTCCTTAATATGCACCAGTATGAGGCTTTATTTGCATGAATACATATTGAAGAAGTTTTGCAAATTTAACAAATGATCTCAAATTGTGCATTGTGAAAACATTCTAGACGATGCTGAGAAGCTCACCCTGTGGTGCCAGTTAATAAGATGTTAAATTTCAAAACATGAGAAACTTAAGAATATTATACTAATTAGAATAATGATACAGGGGAGGGAGTTTATACTCTTCAGTAGTTCAGGAACTGATAAGTTGTCCATCCATAGTAATCCCACCATGCTTATGAAAGTCACCCTAATTAAAACTCAGTGGGAGTGTACACGCACACACACATGCATGTATAGAAACATAATAAATCAAGAAGGCTGTTGATATACTAATTTTCATATTATATTGATTCAGTAATGTTTTGTTCAATAGTTATTATTTATATTTATATTTATAAAATTGGTCTGTAACTTTATGGAAAGCAGTGTGAATCATATAACTTTGAATTGAAATTTCACATAAGGTATAATATTAAAATTTAATTTACAACTTAATTTCTAATCATTATAAATCATGAGAATAATAGACCTGAGAGTAGAGTCCCAAATATATTCAGTTGTGTTCCTGATATCTAAAACCTCATAGAGATTTCTTATTGAATGTCTATTTCAAATTTATGAAGAAGTAGAAATCATAGTGAACAATTCATTTAGTTAAATAATAGAGGTGAAATGGAGGCTAAATTTATAATATATTTTGAGATAGATTTTCCAAAGAATTGAGTGATAATGAAAAGTGAGATAAAGAGAAGAAAACTGTCAAGCATAATCCATAGATGGTATCTTCCAATGATAAAGCAGACACTGAATCCCTTGGAGTGACTGGACTTAGTACAAATTATCATTAAATGTTCATCACGTGACTACTCACAAATTTCAAAATGAAACAGCATGTAACTGTATGATTGTAGAGTCAGTACTTGGCTTGTAGATTTTGATGAACACACTTTCCCAATGAGCTAAAATACTCTTTGTATTCACCATGCCCACATTTGCATATATCGACTTATATGAAGAATTTGCTCTAGCTATTGTATAAATATAAGTAGTAGTAGCCTTTGTCATACATGCCATTGGCAAGGACATTCATAAAGGATAATGGTATAAGAGTTGTAGACTAAAGGCTGAGAAGATACATGAAAGATACTAACTTACAGTGTAATTCTGCCACTCAAGAATTCTGCTTTGTATAATACATAGAAATTCTTCTTTTAGATTATCTGATTATTATGTCCCATGCATAATACAGTGATGAAAACATGCATGTATTTTGAACATTGCCAAGAGCCAGAAAATCTCTATTTCCTGTTTGGAAGAACAAATACAGAACAGAACAACCAGTGTTTGTGACTTCCTGGCACCCATCATTCAGGTGAAGCTGAGCTCTAAATAACTAGAGAAATTACCAGCTGTACTTTAATTCTGAATGGCTTTATTAGCCTTGGTTTTCTAGTGTAAAGCTTTATTTAACTGTTTGAGTAGATGGATGCAAACTAAAAGAGTTAGCCCAAAGATCCTCAATGCAAAAACTTGTATTAGCAATCTGCCTCAGAGCACAGGCACATTCTGTCTGATGACATGGCCTTGGTGATGAGACTGGTTTGCAAAACCACATGTGCCACACAGTCTCCCTAATTAAGCCATCAGAATTCATCGCAGCAAGTGGAGTGCCTCATATGGACTGGGATAAGTAATTTTTGTTTTTCTATTGCTTGGTTAATAGAAAAAGGCGCTATCCTAGATTATGAGTGATAGAGTCTATATGGTACAGCTGTTGTAATTATGCCTGAGGACCGAGAAAGTTCTTGGTGGAAAAGCTCTCTATTTGCCTTGGACATTGTCATTACTTCAGTCAACTGCTTTTCCCTTGGTTTCATTGAGACTCCATTTATTCTGCTTTCTTTTGTTACTTGACTATTCTCTATCCAAATGCAAGTGCCTTTTGTTGTATGAATAGACATGCTTCTGTCAAAGCTTCACGTGGGAGAATTGCTTTGAAATTGGTTTGTCTTTATTTCTTCAGTATTTCAGGAAATACAAATTTTGTTTTGTACTGCTGAGATATGAAAAACATATTCAGAACTTGACTTGAGAAAAAGATAAATTCCTGTTTGTCTTGGGTAAATAAAATGATGCTAAAGCACTGTGTCTCAAATATTGAAGTATTTGAAATATTTTAGTATACATAATGCATCATATTATATCTATCAATTTTCATAGATATTTACATATGTGAACATATACATTAAACACTTTGTACAGCTAACATCTAAAAACTGCTCAGCAAGAAAATATTATGTCATAAAAATAAGATAACCTGCGTTTTGACATAATATTTTCATGGGCATTGTTAATAGAGGTTTTAGATTTTCAAGGCAAGGTAGCAGGTTGAGGTGACACTTAAATACAAAAACCTGTTAAGCACAGGGCCCCCAACGGAGGAGCTAGAGAAAGTACCCAAGGAGCTGAAGGGGAATGCAACCCTGTAGGTGGAACAACAATATGAACTAACCAGTACCCCCTGAGCTCGTGTCTCTAGCTGCATATGTAGCAGAAGATGGCCTAATCAGCCATCATTGGAAAGAGAGGCCCCTTGTCTTGCAAACTTTAAATGACCCAGCACAGGGGAATGCCAGGGCCAAGAAGTGGGAGTAGGTAAGTAGGGCAGCAGGGGCAGGGGCTGGGTATGGGGAACTTTCAGGATAGCATTTGAAATGTAAATAAAGAAAATAATAAACACAAAAGAGTCAAAAAGCATAAAAAATAAAAATATACAATGCATGTTCTTACTTTTTCCTACAAATATCCTTTCAATTTTACTTGTAATTTCTCACTTTATCTAGTTTTTCTCAAAACTCCCAGACCTTTAAGATGTCTTCCTATATGGCCCACATTTTTCCCCTCTTGAGGTTTTATACTTTTTTTCTATAATGTATAAATACCAATTCATAAGCATCTACTAACTAAAACCAGATGCTGTTTTCCTTTTAATAATTTGTATAACTGATATAATATTATTCAAATGAACAGAATTTAACAATTAAAACCGTGTTGTTAGGATTCATAATTACATGTTGTTGTTGTTGTTGTTGTTGCTACTGTTATGGTGGTTGTGAAATTTGCTCACTAGCCTTGAACTTGTGTTTTAGATCAGGCTGGTCTTAAACTCACTTAGAGCTTAACCTGGCTCTGCCTCCCAAGTTTTGAGATTAAAAACGTATGTCACCATAGTCAGTCTATAATTACAAATTTCTATAAAAAAAAAAAAAGTGTGACTGTGAATTAAACCTTGAGGCACTGTCTTAAAGAATGTTCCATATGATGCTGTTGTCAGCTAATGTCTACTTGCTTTGAAGTTTCTTACGGACCTCAGCCAAGGTTCTTGAATTCGGTGTAATGCATCATAGTCCTTCCTTTAGATAGTTCTGTGAGAGCATTTATTTTCTTCTCTGAAATCATATCATCTTTGCTTGAATACTTGATTTTCTGCTTCATAAGAAGGTATCCATCTAAGATCTGTCTTCCAGTATTAAATATCCTATTCTGACTGTCAAACTACACCTGAAAAATTTTTGTTAGTTTGAAATAACACCACTGTTTAGTATCATAGCTAATTATTCATACTATAGAATTTTATCCATTATTCTAGAATCACAAAAAGACTTTTAAAGGACACATTAGCCAATTCGTATATTTCCAAGTGCACATAGCTCAACTGATATGACACTGTAACTATGACCAGGAAATTACCTCACAGTCATTGACAATGGCATCCAAATTGCTGCCTGACTTATGGCCACTATATGATGGTGTCAACTATAATAATCCAGGTTCAAAACATTTTAAATTTTGAGATGTATAGAATGAAACTTAGCTGACATAGCCCTCATTTTCATCAACACTATTTATGCAAGAACAAGCAATTAAAATAGGTAACTGTTAAATAAATATATAAGCCCATATACTTAGAGTTATGTTAATATCAAGCCCTCATACATCTTAGAAGTCTTAGAGCACTGAATGGATATTATGGTTATTTATCATGTAGCATTAAATCTGGTTTTATACAAATTCCTTGGAAGAGAAATTATAACTTCAGATACCCGGATTGTATCCGCAAGTTTATTTACTCCAAGTTAATATCAGCTTAATAACAAAAACTTTTATCATAATTTATTTTAAAAGTATTCAAACACAGTTATTAGAGAAAAGTATGGTTGCTAAGTTTTCAAGAATTAGTGTATGTATTATTGATGGGGGCTGGAGAGATGTCTCAGCTGTTAAAAGCACTGACTGATCTTCTACAGGTCCTGAGTTCAATTCCCAGCAAACCACATGTTAGCTCACAACCATCTGTAATGGGATCTGATTCCCTCTACAGTGTGTACCCATAGAAATCAAATGAATAAATCTTAAAAAATATTGATAATGCTTATTAGAAGTTAATCTCACTACTTAATCAATAACTAACATATTCATTGATAATATTCCCTCAGTCAGAGCTACAGAGAAAGCTCAGCAGTTAAGAGCACAGATTGCTAAAAATCCTTTCCCAATCTGTTGGTGGCCTTTTTGTCTTGTTGACAGTGTCTTTTGCCTTACAGAAGCTTTGCAATTTTATGAGGTCCCATTTGTCA
>NC_034601.1:64317355-64365363 GCF_900095145.1 Mus pahari
GAACTCACTTGGTAGACCAGGCTGGCCTCGAACTCAGAAATCCGCCTGCCTCTGCCTCCCGAGTGCTGGGATTAAAGGCCTGCGCCACCAGGCCCGGCTCCATAATTTTATATAAATCCTTTTTTCATCAATGTGCATTAGTTTCATCAATATAACGTTAATGTGTTCCGATTTTATCTATCATTCATTGAGTCAAAGGTTTTATATTGTTGAAACTGAAGTTACATATTCTTCCCATCAGTACATTCATGCTTTTGAAATAGTAATAATTCAAAAAAATGCCAAGATCATGTAAGTTTGCTTTAAAACATCTTATGTTTTTCTCTTTTACTAATTTTCCCACAATACATTAAATATGAAGAATAAAAGAATAGTATCTCTCTTGAGAAGTCTTTAGTGTAAATCAATGATATTGAGAACACCATCATTGAAATCAGGAGGGCATAATAACTATCATGAGTTGCAAGTTAGACTAGGCTGCATACTGAAGGCCAGCACAGGTTGAGTAAAAGGGTGAGATACATATGCTTTCTCCCAAGTAATCAAACAACAACAAAATGTTTAAACAAAACAAAAGATAAAAATAATTTATATTTAAAAGGAGTAGTGGTTAAGTCAGTAGACATAAGAGATAAGATTTATTAGATTTATTAGGATAGAAGAGTTTCGCATTGTTCATGTTTCCATTGTTTCTAGGCACACATAATCAGTAGCTTGCAGGTGACATAAAAATCTGGGAGTGAATGTTAAATGATCAACATTACACTGTTTTGTTTTTATCAATAAGGATGAGAATAAAAGTTCCTCTCAAGTTGTTTGGTTTCCTCATTAAACATGCTTGTTTTAATGATAAAGGACTTTCCCCTTGTTTCAGTTTTATAAGCTATTTTACATTTATAACAAATTAACTAACATATTGCTTGATTTGAAGTAAATGTTTTGTGCTATTAATCAAAAACATTTGCCTCATCTTCAGGCTTCTTTGAGTTTGCTGGGTTTGCTACTAGCTAAAAGAAATGTGTGTACATGAAACATTTCCATAAAATTTAATTCTTTATTTTGCTTTTGTTACTTTAGAGGAGAAAATATTTTTATAGTGTTGTTTTAAAGATTAAATGGAGGTCATATAGCATCACATTAGTTTATTTTTATTTATTCCTTGAGAATTCTATACCAATATATTTCCTTCCTCCAACTCCTCCTGGATTTTTTTTTCCCAACCATATCTACCCAAATTCATGTTTGTTTGTCTTTTAATTAGTATTCACATCTCTTAAATAAAACAAGAACTAGAACCAAAAACATAGAGGAATTTTAATTCAGCAATATGTCTGCTATGGCAGACACATCAGATCACATCCAAAGGCCTTCCAGGTTTGTGTGATCTAGCTGGAATGCAGACATACCATACACCTTCAATCCCTCTGATTGGAATAAGACACTCTCTAAGTACACACCTTAATCGAAAACAGTGACCTCTAATGAAGGGCCTTGGGTATGTGGAAAAGAGGGGAATGGGAGAGAGCCCATGTCCTGCCAGGATTCCAGTGCTCTGGGTGGGTGGACACAGAAGGACCGCTGGACGCTTTCCATGAGGTCCTGAGGGGTTGGGCATCTGGCTGTGTTAGGCCTCTGACTTCATAGGGCAGGTGATGGACAAGGGGTGGGTAGTGGAACCCCAGGAACCAGGTTCTCAACCTCCAGCATCCCACTCTGGATAAGGGGAGGAGCTGAGAACAGAATAGGGGCCTGAGGAGGCATTAGGCTGGAAGATAAGGGAAGNGGGGGGGGGGGGGGGGAGTGCTGGGTGTTTCCCACACAGGCGAGAGTCCTTAGTCCGAAGTCCCATCTGCTTAGGTAGGCCTTCTGGCTGGAGGAGAAATGTCTATCCCATCCTTCAAGCATGGCAAGCCTTCATGATTAGAGAGACTCTGTGGTTTTAGAGCTTTATAGTAGAAAGGCAGGGAGAAAGGAGAGAAGGTAGAAAGAGAGAGGGAGAAGCCGGCCATGGCCACGAGGAGAGAGGGGGAAAGAGAGAGAGAGAAGGAGAGCTAGAGAGTAAGAAAGCTTAAGGAGAGCGAGGAGGCACCAAATAGCCATTCTTATAGTAGGCTTGTTCTCTTGCTATTGCTAGGTAACTGTGGGGAGTCTAGCCAGAAGGGACATTGTCTACATAACTGATAGTCACAAGCATCTCCTGTGGGGACTGTGGGGGCTGTAACTTCAACAGGAACCAGGGGTGCAGGAGACATGATCCAACGCCTTCTGTCCCATGTAGATGGAAATTACTACCACCAGGTCCCACTGGGGTTTAAGGCCTCAGTTTGACTTGACACCAGGCTGTCTGTGCATAGCCCATTGCCGCACACTCTAATTGAGGGGCAGACGAAGTGACCAATCAGAGAAAAAAATTGACAGAATGAATCAGAGATTGAATATTCCCAAGTCTCCTAAGAACAGACAGGAAAGGCTACTTAAGAACAGTGCAGAGAGTCACAGAAGAGGGCAGTTCAGTGAGCAGTTCAGCTAAACTCAGGCAATGGGGGAGAGTTCAGTGTGGTTTGGTTCTGAGCCATTGTTCAGTGGAATGCAGTCAGTGCAGTTCAGTTCCTGGAAATCAGAGGCAGTTTTTTCAAGCAGAACAATTCCCTTAGAACCACCCCCCCCCCCAAAAAAAAGAAAAAAAAACCTAATTTGAATCAGTAAGCTTGGAAAGGAGTTTAGACAGAACAGCTGAGTTGAACCAGCCAACTGGAGTTCAAAATGAGGAAGAAAGGGTGAATTTATTCAGCTGGAAACCTCCAAGGTGACAGTTACATCTGGTGAATAAAAGATACATTTACACAAAGCAGGGAAGAAGCACACACACACACACACACACACACACACACACACACACACACACAAAATGCCACAGGAATTGATTTGTGTTGACCAACTACTCCTGAGCATGCAATCTGGCCTACGGTATGGTAGATAAAGCCAATGCCACCCCAGAAAAGAAAACTGATTTTCCGTCTCAACAGGCATTATCCAATCCTCATTGCTTCTTATCTGGTAGTAAGACTTGTGACCACATTTCATTCTCCAGGCTGGGATTTTGACTGGCTTGAATTTGTGGAGGTTTTGTGTATAGTGTTACCATCTCTGTATAATCTAGTGGGGATCACCCTGTTATGTCACAAAACACTACATTCGTGTGTCATAGACCATGAATACATCAAGCTGGAAACGTCATCAGTATTGAGTAGAGTTTATAGTGCTTAAGTAGATATCCATACTACCAAAGTAAAACATATCATCGATCTCACCCAAAAACAAAGCCCTTAAATAACAATAGTAACCTGCTGCGAGATATAACTGCAGAAATAGCAAACATGTTACAGGAGTGAACAACCACTGATAGGATAAAGAAACACTCCATAAGACATAAGATGTCATACCCAACACCATAGATGAGGCCTAGAAATCTGAGTCTAGGTAGGTCAAAATCTTAGATGGAAACCCATTATTATAATTCTACTATATGAAGACACAATAAAATAATTCTGAGTGGCCTGTTGCTACACCCATAGATCAGTTCATGACACTACACTTATTATCATAGACACTTCTTCTTGTAGTAGATAGAAACATGGCAACACACAACCAATCAACATTCAGAAGGTGTGACAATTTGGAATATCCAGTCCTAATTGGGACATCTTTATCACAGCCATTCTTCCAAGACTCAGGAATCTATTAAAAAAAAAAAAAAAGAGTAGGCAGAAAGAGCCAGAGGTGATGGCCAACTTCAAGAAAATTATGTTTTACAAACAAATTAGCCTTAGCATGTTATACAGTGATGGCATCCCCTAACAGGTGTATGGGACTACTTAGTACATAATGCCAGACATGATATATTGAGAACAGAAAATATTAATTTGTAGAGATAATTCACAATTACAAGCTTATGACATAATTTCCTACCAAACTCAGCAAATAGACTCAAATTTAACAAAATAGGAAAGATCTGCCTTGTTACCATGGAAGAAATCCAGGTACCAACTATAAGACAACTGACCATCACTGCTGTTCCTACAGCACCTTTACAATGCAGAACAAACAAGGTAACAGACAGTTGTGAATTTTATAAAAAAAAAAAAAGTAAAATAGCCTCTTAGATGACAATGGTGATTCTGCACAGTCTATTAGATTGTTTCTAATGATTTAAAGTTCAAATGTGTCATCACATATTCTCACATTTGAAAAGATGAGATGAGATGAGACAGGACAGCCATCATATTTACCTTTTTAATTTAGTGTTCAAATCTACTTTGGTACCATTCTTTATGTACCTTTGAAGTTCTGATCTTCTTGTGTGTGCAATACCACACTGGGTTTATAATATAAAACTGTGTCATCAAATGTTTGTGAGTGTACTGCTAGAGACTGAACATAAAGCATGATATTAGGCATGTATTCTTCCACTGAGCTACAGCCTAGAAAAGAGTCTTTGATGAATATAAGAATGCTAATCTGTTAAATGAAGATAATTACAATGAATGATAGAAGAGCCGCTGATTTAAGTTATGAAGTTAATAATTTAGGCATTAGAAAATACAGTGAGAGCATATTATAATTTGAAAGGGCATTTATAATAGGAGGAGAGCTGATACTTAGAGTCTGATTATGAATTAAAACTAAAGACTAAAATTCCTAAAGTAATTCAGTTTTAGTGATGGCTGAAATAAACCTAAAACTTCTGAGCAGAAAGCACAAAAGTAGTCATAACGACTAGAATGATATACACACCTAAGGTCCTGATGGCAAAGAAGAGAATTTGTATTGTTGATTCAGTTAAAATGTTTTAAATAAGTATATTCCAAGTAGTTTATGAAATTATGAAATATTAACTGGAAACTCCTGACAAAATAATGCCAATATTTCATTAATATGTCACAATTCCTGAAAAACTAAGTCATGAAACAATGAAATCTATGAAGAGTTGTTGGAAAAATAAACCCACTTTAAACAATAGAAAGACTTGTGCTCCTCTTTGTTTTGTATCTTTGAAATCAGTGGAAGCAAGCAAGTTTCTAGCATAGTTCCTTTCTCTGATTAGTGTTCTCATCATGCATCACACACATCAATTCACCACAGTTCAGTTGGACATGAATCCAGTTTAGTTGGGATATGAAATCACACGGAGGCCCCATGTTATCCTTCACATTGGAATAATTCAAGAGGACCTACTGTTATTTTATCAAACCATCATAGCTTGCATTTTCAATGATCAAATCGTACTATGAACAATTCATCTGGGAATTTAAAGTAATATCACTGCAGAGACTCTGAAGTATTCTATGAAAATTATGCACACACTGAAGATGAACGATAAACTGGAGGGGACACTAAGTCTACCTGAAAGAATTACTGCTGACAGAAAGAATCCTGTGATGGTCTGTAGCCCATTCACTATGACAAGACTACTTCAGAACTTCCCCTAAATATTTACATGAATACTCTATTGTTACCCTTACAGTGTTTACCCATTGATAATTTATAACTAAGATTAAAATTTATACAAAAAGTACTGAATCCATATTTAGACTATAGGCTGTTATTTATATAGCTTTCTAGATCTTTAAGTCCTGTGTAACAAGTAATAGTTTTATCATCCATGAATTCTAGCTATTGAGCAATTAGTATATGTTGTTAGCGTTTGATATCATTTTATATCTAGGGTAGTGTTTATTAAATGAAATTATTATTTTTTATTATTATTATTATTAGTAGTTTAACAACAAGTAGATACAGGGTATGGACTCATAATAGCATTGCTCAATTTGTCCATGGAAGCACTTGTTTTTCAAGCAAAAGGAGGTGAATTCTCATCGTTAGCAGCCAAGACCAGAGCTCATCCCTTTGATTAAATGACCAATTGTTGTGTTGTTGTGTTTTCCCTGAGGAAGAGCACTGCATTAACTCTTAGCATTCCTTCAATGCTTTTAATTCTTTGAAACATGGGCTTTCCTGTGTCCACTTTGGCTTGCTTGTTGTTGTCCTTGTTCAGCCCACGTTTAGGTAGTTACGTTGCTGAAACCTTTGGGGTGTATTTTCTGACATTACTAGGAGTCACCTCTGAAAACATACAAATAACATTATACATATTGAGTTGGATATATATATATATATATATATATATATATATATATATATATATACCCAACACACATGCATGTGACAATTACCAAGAGTATATAAATTTGAAGGAGAACAGGAGAAATATATGGGAGCATTCATAAGCATGAAAGGGAAGGGGAAAATTCTATAAGTATATTATAATATATTTTAAAAATAATCAGGTGTGGACATAGCAGGATATGATATCAGTATCTGGGTAGCTGAGACATGCATCTGGGGAGATATGGAACAGATAGGCTAGTCCAAAAAGGCCGTTTCAGTGCTGATTGCATAATCTGTCTCAGTAGAATAATGCAGAGTATCATAAAGGAAGATTTATTTCTCCTCAATTTGTGACCTTGTGCATCTACCTGTACAAAAATGTGCACAAACATACATATATTTCACCAAAAGATTAATTAAAATGTTGCCTAAATTGTACAAACCATCCTGCATGCCTACATAAAATACATATATTTAATTTAAAATCATTTTCATAATTTAATTTTTAAAATTTATTTTCTTCTTTATGTTATATTCCCTTTGGCTGCCATTTTTCCCATCTTTATAGTTGAGGATATCATATTCATGTGCTGTAAAATGTTATGAGTGTGTTGCATTGAAGATTTCAGCATGCCACTTTTTTCTTATTGAAGTCTTGCTATAACCTATCTTTTTTAAGAAACAGCATTTTAGCTATAGTTTATAGGTGAATCATACATTTTAGTAGCTATATTTTCATTACCTAATCATCTGCTCTTTAAAGTTCAATATAGAAAATTTAAAATATGCACAGTAAGGCTATCATTTGCCATTTCTAGAATTACCTCATGAATATGTAGTCCCTTACTTATAACTATCGATCAGAGTAAAGGACTTCTAATCAGGAGGGTTGTGCTGTAACGATGCCTAAGTACTTTAAGAAAAGCATGGTGTTCATCAAGGGATGCATCTTTATTCCTCTTGGGGCACTACATTAATTACATTATTTCTAATAAATCTCTTACTGTCTGAGACATGGTTTTTAACATCATTTTATTACTTGATTTTCTCTTTCCGTCAAGAAGGCCTGACAAGGAAGAACTCTGATTTCTTTGACAGTCTTACATACTTGAGGGAGCTTTGTGAATCCTGCTTACGTTGTATCTTCTCTGCTCTGACAATTTATATTGAGACAGATATCTAACAAGCAAGAAAACAGCCCAAGGAAATAATGTTACCTTTTGGAAACTCTGGAAAATACTGTATAATTTTTCATTCAGTTAGTTTTCTGTTACTGGGAGAAAGTTAAGCAGGCCTCCATTTCCCTGTGAGCTAATAAGTGAACATATGTCCTATAGATGGAATGAAACGCTACCATCTTGTCTATAAGTGAAGAACTTCTGCTGGATTTTTTAAATAACCTGTTCCTACTGCTTTATATATTTAGACAATTGATAGTCTATAAACATACTAGTTCTCTATGAACTCAAATAAATATAATTTTATCTTCGTCCTTTTGTTGTTTTCTTCCATGCAAGTTAAAAATCTCTACCATTTTAGCAAGTTTACACTTTTAAATCTCTAAATTTAGTATCAAAAGTCAGCAACATTTTAAATACTATAAAAAATGTGGAGTTTAAATAATTCATGCACTTAAATCAAAATTACATTGTATTTAAATGGCTGTTGTCTTAATTTAGCTTTCATTGGTACCCTAGTACAATGGCTTTACCCAGGGATTACTTCAGGCCTCTGGAAGGTCACTCATTTACAAGTTATTGCCTCTCATAAATTGATCTAATCTTCTGAATAATGGCTGGACATGCTGATGATCAATATTTTATTGCTTCTAAACCCTGAAACACACCATGAATTACAGTCAAAATCATTACCACCCAGGACTGCAGTCATAACAATAATGTACATGTAATATTATCCCTCAGCTTGTGGTACTGTTTATAAAACATGACTCTGCTTGAATGATTTTATTTCAGCACATTATAAACCTCTTTAATTTGTCAATGGATATGCTCTGACAGTTATCATTCAAAGTACCGTGCAAAGCCAGAAGTGGGATCCATTATGATATTAGACTGCATAATCAAATCTAAAATTTGCTTTTATTTACATGTTCTAGAGATCAATCACCTCATTTATTATATATTGAAAGAATAGTGTGTACTAATGATAATTGCCAGTTTAAGGTTTGAATAAAAGGGTATGAATTACAAACTATGTATTAAGGAATGTTGTGCAGCATGTTGATATTGACTATAATTACCTTTTGTCTTCCTGTACTATCAATCCTTAAAAAAACAATATTTGATTCACAGCCTTCATGTTTTATCTTTTCACTGGTGGATTTTTTATTCCTCTTAGATTTCCCATTTTCCTTGGTATATTTCTTTTTCTTTTTCTTTTCTTTTTCTTTCTTTCTTTTTCTTTTTTTTCCTATGCACAAAAGCTCTTCTCTCTCTCTCTCAGATACACTCTTTTGTCCATGCCTAACTTGTCAGTCCATTTCAACATTTGCTTTCTCACTGTGTGTTATGACAATCAATATTTGACATTGTGAGAGGGCTTTCTACTAATCCACAGTTTGTCTTGATTCTAATAGAAAAAATGGAAACTTTCTCTCTTGGGAGACCAGGCATGGATGTAAAAATAACCACCATCAGAAAATAGGTTTTGTTCATTATAGTTCTAATCCGGTTATCGGTAGGTTTCAGCCAGCTCCATCCCCACAGGCTCACAACGCACAACTGTAATGGCGTTTCCTAGAGCTAACAGAGGACTTCTCATCTGTGTGAAAACTGACCATTTTGCTGTTGAGGCGTGTGCCCCATCACTTTAGAATGTTCCCTTAGCTTTCTGTTTACCTCAGAGCCATTTGCTCAACTAAAACTTCAGGTGGTGGTTATTCCTATGAAGATTTCAGATTAATCAGTGTGACCTTATATTTCATTTTTTATTGATTGATTAATGTTTTCAGCAAAATCACATGTCTGTGTGTGCAATGATTCACATCCATCTGATGGCATATACCATCTGTGATGACATTTGATGGCATATATACCATCTAGGGTGACATTTTGGATAACTGAGAAAATAATTTTAGGTAGAAGAAAACATGACTGAATATTAATTTTTAAAGAATATTTTGTGGAAATTTTATCGATTTGATCCCATATGATCTAAAACTAAAACATATTACTAGGTTTTCATAATTCTCCTAGTTTAAAGAAAATATTTTGATTGAATATTAGTAAAGAAACATATCTACTAACATGGCTACTAACACACACACACAGACACACACACACACAGAGAGAGAGAGAGAGAGAGAGAGAGAGAGAGAGAGAGAGAGAGACGAACACACATAAACACACACACAGGCACAAGCACACATATATATGCATATGCACAGGTGCATGAACATGCATAAATACTGCTAATCTAAGGTAGGTATCTCTATTCAAGCCTTGAAACACAGATGAGAATTTCCCATAGTAATCATTGGGGACAAATGCTAAATGAAGTGATAACATTCACATCAGGAGTAAAGCAAAAGAAAGAGAAAGGAAGGAAAGGGGAAGGTGGGGTCGGAAAGAGATACAGAGGTACGAGGATAACCATAAGGATAGGGGAAGAGGAAGAGTTAGGTGAGTTAGGTGAGAGGGAAGCATACAGAGAGAGAGAGAGAGAGAGACAGACAGACAGACAGACAGACAGACAGACAGAGACAAACAGAGACAGAGACAGAGACAGAGAGACAGAGACAGAGAGACAGAGACAGAGACAGACAGAGACAAACAGAGACAGAGACAGACAGAGGGAGCAGTGTCTCAAAGTTCCTCTCCGAAGCATCCCTTCATGCCTTCAGAAGCTTGAGCAACTGCCATAAGTTCCTACCTTCTAGTCATTCCACAGGAGCACACTCTAGACATCATGTTTCAACACATGACTATGACTTTTGGGGGAATTCCATCCATTTTAAATATACCGCCAAGAAAAATGGATCGAATCCAATATAGTCTTTTGTAAATAGAGGTTTTTGTTTTGTTTTGTTTTGTTTTAATTTCATGTCTCCAATATATTTTTCTTCCTGTATCCTAGGGAAGAAAATAGGGGACAACCAACATAAAATTTCACCTAATTTCAGGATACAATACTTTTGGTTCATAGGAAGGCTATCCTTGTATGTGCCACTGTGTTTTGAATATGGCTACCGGTTTAAAGGCAAGTCACAGAAGTGCTGAATTTGTCTGCTATGTTCACAGAGAAACTCTCCAAATTCTCTCACATGATAAGCTACTGTGCTCCTTGCCTTACTAAAGAGAGGCTGTGTCCTACTGCTGAATGAAAGGATGCTGTTCATATAGCAAAAATTTAACTCCAATAGGATGCTATTCATATAGCAAAAAGTTAACTCCATTAGATGGGCTTTGCTGTATTGTCTCACCCTGTCTGTTAGTAACCATATCTATGCAATGAAGTCTCCATGAAACCCCCAAAGAACAGCATCCATGTGACTTTTCAGTGCCAGAACACATAAAAATGTTTACAGAACAACATACCCAGGTGTGTAGAACTTCTTGTCCAGTTCATGCTACACCTGTCTTCAAAATATATCATTAAACGTTTTTTTTCCTTCAGTTCTGTGAATCACCCATGCACATTAATTGAACCTATGCCGGGTTTTGTGGGAGCCCTGATTTATAGCTGATGATTCATGAACATAGATAAGATGAAGGGGAGGGGGTGTGACTGGCATTCAGACGATCTGTTGGATGACAGTCATGTGGACTGAACCTTCAGCTCAAGAGATTTGACACTATCTCTATGCAGATAGTGTCAGATTTTAATTGAGTTTGAGCCCTGCGCTGATGGATTGCTTACTGGTGGAGAGAAGTCTACAGAGCTTTTCACGGTCACAAAGCGATTTGTGCTAATTTCAGAGGGAGAGGAAGAAACAACGGCATAGTTTACATTCCGTTTAGTCAAAGCAAGACACATAGAGAGGCAAAGATGAGAACAGTGCTCAATCGGTCTTTGCTTCCAAGTAGTACAGAAGAAAAAAAAAAAAACTTCATGAATTAGTCAAGGCTGAAATTGAAATTCAGGCATCAATAGTCACCCAATTCAACTTCTTCTCTTTAATTGTTCGATGATATGAACCTAGAGAGAGATGATTTGGTCGTGGTACATTAAAATGCTCCTCAAATCAATTTTCTTTTTGTTGCTACATGTGTGGACTCTATTACTTGCTCTCGATTTTGTTGATTGACATGCAATTTTCTCTACCAAATTGTGTATCTATGCTTTGATTTTTTTCAGCCCAAAATATGTACAGTTTTTCCATTTTATGTATTCTTCTCCCATACAATGTATCCTGAACCCTGCTTCTCTTCTTTCTACTTGTCTAAGTCCTCCCTTCTGTCCCAGAATCTCTGCCTCTCCATTTGCCTAGAGAAAAGAGCAGGTCTCCCTGCGATATCAACTGAACATGACATGACAAGATGCAATAGGACTAGGCACAAACTTACATATCAAGGCTGGGTGAGGCATCTCAGTAGGTGGAAAAGGGTTTCAGAGGAAGCAAATGAGTCAGCAACAGGAGTCCCACAAAAACCCAATATAAACAACCATAACGTGTATGCAGAGGACCTAGCACAGACCCATCTGAACTTGTGGGAAAGGCCAGCCAGTGACTGACTTAACCTGAGACCCACGCCAGGTGAGGAAGCCCATGTCCAGCAATGTTTTGCTAACAAGGAACAGGAATCTGGGAGTGGGAAGGGCAGTGACCTAGGATAGAACCAAACATACAGACTTTTTTTTTTCTCTTCGTGTTTCCTTTTCTTCCCCTCCCCTCATTGGTTAGTTGAACCTATTTACATTTAAGGATATTATTGATTAGTTTCTGTTTCTTTCTTTCTTTTTTTATTTATTCCATTTTAATCCTGGATGCTGTCCTTCCCTCCCAGTCTCCATTCCCACATGTTCTCCCTCCCTCATCCCCACCCACCCGCCCCTTCTCACAACCCCCATCTCACCCCACACACACACACCTGGCAAAAGTCAGTGATAGGAGTCCCAGAGGCATCTCTCCACCCTGGCACAGCAAGTCTTTGCAAGGCAAGACTCTTCACTCACTGAGGCCAGACAAGACAGCCAAGTCAGTGGAACAAATTCCATGATCAAATGACAACTTTAGGGATAGCACCCTCTCTAGTTGTTCAGGACCCATACGAAGACCGTGTTGCATATCTGCTATATAATGTGTGGAAGCAGGTGTGTGTGTGTGTGTGTGTGCGCGCGCGCACATGTCCAGCCTCCATGTGCTCTTTTGTTAGTGGTTTAGTCTCTGAGATCCACCAAGGATCCAGATTAGTTGACCCTGTTGGTCTTCCTGAGAAGTTCTTATCCCTTCTGGTCCCTCACTCCTTCTACCAACGCTTCCATAAAAACTCCCAAGTTCCAGCAGCTATTTGGCTGTGGGTCTCTGCATCCCTGAGACAGCTGCAATATGGACTCTCCCAGAGGACAGTATGCGAGGCTCCCGTATGCAAGCATCACAGAGTATCATTAATAGTGTCAGGGGTTGGTGCTTGCCCACAGGATAGGTCTCTAGTTGGGCCGGTTACGGTTTGGTCATTTCCTCAGACGCTGCTCTATCCCTAATCCCTTCATTTCTTGTAGGCAGGTTAAAATTTGGGTCAAAAGTTTTGTGGTCGCCCCCATGGATTCTTGGGAGCCTCCCCTATCTCAGGTCTCTGGCACTTCCTCATAATGTCCCCTATATTCCCCCCACCCCTGCCCACTGCAGCAGACTCATTCCCATGGCCATCTTCCCATCTCCCCCGTCTCTCCTCACATCTAATGCTCCCTCACAGTGAGATTCAAGCATCCTTGCTTGAATCCTCAGACCCAGCAGTATAATGCCAACATCAAATTAACTCCTTGGTAGTTTTGTCATGCTTTATCTTATAATGTTGTCTGGGAATTTTTACCCAAATTTTTTAATGAATACTGGTCTTTTGCTTGTATACAATGATTTCTCACTTCAAAGTTTGTTTGTTTTGCTTGTTTATTTGTTTTTCTGCTTGTGCAAATATGCATCTCTCTGCGTCTATATGTGTTTCTTGTGCTTTTTTTTTCCTGTTGGATTTGTTCTATTGTGGTTTATTTTAATTTTTATTTATTTCCTTCTATTATTATTGATATTTTTAAAGATGCCCCCCTTTTTTTTTTCTAATGGGAGGAAACAAGAGAGTATGTATTTGCATGAACAGGGCAGATCAAATGATCTGGGGGAAGTTTGGAAAAGTATAATCAGAATCTGTTGCATGAAAAAATTTTTTCAATAAATATAAATAGGAAAATAATTTTTATATCTCCTTCAAATTAAATTCTTTAGCTAGCTAGTAATGAATATAAATACTTAAATAGCTAAGACAATATCACTGCTTCATACTTGCTCAGAAGTGTGTTTCGATTTAGTCAAATTTACACAACCATGGATGCAAATCAATGTGAACATGTTCAGTCTATGTTTTCCCTCAGTCACTTTCTTATTCTTTAGAAGACATAAATTAAGAAAATTAATCTAATACTGTTTACTAAAAATAGTATGTTTTACTCGTATGACTTCCCTGGGGCCTCTTGAGGGTTAGTTGCATCTTCTCTGACTAAACCCAAACCCAGCTGTCCTCTGCTGTATGTGAGCTGGGGGCCTCATATCAGCTCTTGTATGCTGCCTGGTTGATGGTCCAGTGTCTGAGAGATATCAGGAGTCCAGGTTAATTGATACTACTGGTCCACCTACAAGGTCACCCTTCTCCTCAGCTTATTTCAACTTTCCCCTAATTCAAGCACAGGGGTCAGCAGCTTCTGTCCATTGGTTGGGTACAAATATCTGCCTCTGACTTTTTCAGCTGTTTGTTGGGTCTTTTGGAAGGCAGTCATGCCAGGTCCCATTTTGTGAGTGCTCTCTAGCTTCAGTAATACTATCAGGTCTTGGGGCCTCCCCTTGAGCTGGATCCCACTTTTGATCACACTTTTTCAGAGTTTTGACTGTGGGATGGCAACCTCATCCCTCACTTCATGCACTGTCTTTCTCCTGGAGGTAGGCTCTATAAGTTCCCTCTCTCCAGTGTAGGACATTTCATCTAAGACAGTTTCTTTGAGACCCTGAGAGTCTCTTACCTCCCATATTTCTGGTACATTCTGGAGGGTCCCTCAACCTCCTACCTCCCAAAATTGCATGTTTCCATTCTTTCTGCTGGCCCTCAGAGATTTCAGTCCTTTTTCCCAACCCAATAACCAATCACGTTCCTTTCTCCATCCCCCCACCCTTTTCTCTCCCCCTTTGTGGTTGTTTCCTTCTCCCTCCCAAGTTGGTCTGAGGCAACTTCACTTGAGCCCTTCAGCTTGTTGACTGTTTTGAGTTCTGTGGGCTGTATCTTGGGTATTTGGCACTGGGTTTTTTGTTGTTGTTGTTGTTTTGTTTTTTGTGCTAATATAAGCGTGTTAGTGAGTACATACCATGCATGTCCTTTTGGGTCTGAGTTACCTCACTCAGGATGATATTTTCTAGTTCCATCCATTTGCCTGCAAAACTCAGGATGTCCTCATTCTTAATAGCTGAGTAGTATTCCATTGTGTAAATGAACAACATTTTTTGTATCCATTCTTCTGTCATAGGACATTTGGGTTGTTTCCAGCTTCTGGCTATCACAAACAAGGCTGCTATGAATGCAATAGAACATGTGCCCCAGTGTTTATAGTTCTATTGTACTTTAAAAAATATTCCAGTACTGGTAAACATATTTCTTTGATTCACTTTATTGTTTATATGAATAAAGCTTAATTTTAAAATGAATAAAACCAATAGCTTATTCTTATTTCCTCCCTACTCATTTAGTTTCTTTTACAGATTTCAACTTAAGGTCACCTTTATTATACTTAAACTAATTTAAAGTGGAAGGGAATGTAATCTAAGAATAAGCTGTCCTCATACAATTCTTTGCAACCATCTTCAAAAAGAAAACTAATGTTATCATGTGGTCCAGCTTCATTATTTATATCCTGTTCTATTTCAAAAGAAAAATAAGAGTCAAATACTGCTATGTTGAATTCAATATGTTTTTAAGCAAGTAATATCAACAGTAACAATAATAACAAAAGCAAAACTAAAGGCATGATATCATCCTAAATGGAATGAAGAAGCAAATAAATGTTAATTCAAATAAATATTTAGATGGTTCAAAAAACAGAGAGAATAGGAGTAAACTAAAATAGAATCATGAGAATTGAGGAGACATTAATTCTATACTAATATACATTAATGAGCAGTTACAAAATGGATAACTCAATTCTATGGTATATGTTTTGAATTTTTTAAATAAACTTTCTAAAATATTACATCACTTCGGGAGTATTTTATAGCAAATACTGTTTTCATAAGTAAAAGTTGAGGCGTTATATGGAAGTGTCTAAGTTCTATGAGAGCTCTAGTGTGGCACTTTGCCTGACTCTTGTGACCAGCACTGGTGTTAGAAGGGGTAGTGTTCAACTTTTATCCTCATTTTTCTAAGCTGCTTTTGTGTTCTGGGCTTGTATCAAAACACTTTAAAATTTTTTCCCAGAAATAATCTCTATCAGAAAGCAGATAACTTAGACAAACTCTTTTTTACTAGATAAGGCTAGATCGCAATAGTCACAATAGTATAATGCTCTAAATTCATTTTATTGCTTAATAATCATTTTCATAATAATTTAGACATTTTACTTTTTTTCATAATCTGCTATTTGGGAGTTATCATGTTAATTTTGAAATAAAGAATTAAAATTTTAGCAACATTTTGCTAGCCAGGGACTAAGAAGGAACAGTTAAAGAAGCCAATGTGAACAGGAGTGTCTAGTTGAAGTGGGTTTTAAACCTTTACAATGACCCTTATAATGTCACACTCTTAGTGCTAAAACACATAACAAAAATTCTCATTTCTTTGTTTTTAGCATTAATTAAAAACAGTGTCTTCATAGGCTAGATTGTAAGATTTGGATTTCTTTTATTTATATAGTCACATTTTAGAGTTTTTAGATGAGTCTCTGGAGATGTTAGGTATGTTAATATTCTCATATAATTAAGCAACCTGATTAAAGTCTGTATGCTGGTGTTTTACTTCATTTCTTTTTTAAGGCATTTTTTATTAGATATTTTCTTCATTTACATTTCAAATGCTATCCCAAAAGTCCCCTATATCCTCCCCCTGCCCTGCTCCCCAACCCACCCACTCTTGCTTCCTGGCCCTGGCATTCCCCTGGACTGGGGCATATGATCTTCACAATTCCAAGGGCCTCTGTATTAGATATTTGAATTCAGCCTATACAGAATGATCATTTGGATTATTTATCATAGGCTTTATTTATAGTTGAGAATATTATCAAACACTCTCCTCTATATATACAAATAACATTTATTACATTGTTTTAATTATATCTAAAAATCATAGATTATTTAAGTACTTTACCTATTCATCAATATTAATATATAGAAACTTAACAACACATATTAATTATTCTTTCTCACTAAATAGCACTTGAAATTTAAAATACTCTAACAACATATAATGTCTCTGAATGAAGAGATCATCAGTTCCAAAAATTACACCCGAAATAACATTTTACAGACCGTAGTCATGTTACGATTAAGTTTAAAAGTAGAAAACACATAAAGATCATCTTAGTGATAAATCTGTCTCTGACTTAGGCCTTCCATAGCCTCTCTGACTGAAGGTTTTCGACAAACAGGAATTTATAGTGGAAATGACCTCTCAACTTTATTTATGAATCTGGCAGCACAACACAGCAGTAGATCACAGGATGACATACGATTACTGTTCCTGAAATAGGTATAGGATCACTCAGGGCAGTGAACCATGCTCAACCCTGCAAGCCCAAGAGCTCCATGCTAGACTGAGTCTAGCTACATCTTCGGGTGGCAAATGTGAAATATGTCAAAACTACGTTTCCACAAAATCCTTGGAGCTCCGCACATGCTTTTTTTGCATGGAACAGTTGGAACAAATGTTTTTTTTTTTTTCTTTGACTTTGCTTTAAGAAGTTATCGTTGTTCCCTGCTCCCCCAACCACCATCTAACTGCTCCACATCCCATAACTCCTCCCCACCCCACCCAGTCTCCATGTGGATGCCTCCCCCACCGCCCCACCTGACCTCTAAACTCCCTGGGGCCTCCAGTCTCTTGAGGGTTATTAGGTGCATCATCTCTGAATGAGCACAGACCTGGAAGTCCTCTACTGTATGTGTGTTGGGGGCCTCATATAGGCTGCTGTATGCTGCCTATTTGGTGGTCCAGTGTTTGAGAGATCTCAGGGGTGCAGATTAATTGATCCTCCTACAGGGTCACCCTCTCCTCAGCTTCTTTCAACCTTCCCTAATTTAACAACAGGGGTCAGCTGCTTCAGTCCATTGGTTGGTTCAAGACTTTTGCAGTGAATATATGCTTAACTCTACTTCTACCCTGGCATGTTTTGTGTACAGCTGTATGTTTGTCTTCCTCAAATTGCCCTTCAGACATGTTGCTTTCATTTGAGAGCTGGTGTAATGTAAAACACATGATTGTACTTTTAACCAGGGATCACTTAGCTCTATAATGAAAATTGTAAGTATAATTTCATATTCAATTTTGTAAAAGACTGCTGATTATAACTGCCACTGGTTTTTAATCTCTTCTCTTATTTGTGTTACTTCTTACTACAATAGTCCAAGATAAGGATTAGAGAAACTCCACCAGGAACTGATCACTCACATGGCTGTCAAATGCCACAAAAATCAATTATTGGAAGGAAAGACAAAGCGGTCATTCACCAAAATTCTCAGCTTCTCTCCACCTTTCCATCTCCTCTTCTATGGAATTTCCTGAGCTTTGAGCAGAGGCATTGGAGGAATGGTATATTTACACAATGGAATATTACTCATGAGTTAAAAAAATGCTTCCAGGAAGTAGCAGTTATCAAAGGCTCAGACTTTGCTCTTCCAGGAGATTTCTGTTTGCATCTTACCTCCGATAACTGAAGTTTGTCTGATTTTTTTTTCCCAAATCTGTGATATAATTAACCACATCCATTTAAGAGAGTTTATTCACTGTGGCATTTGTATTTCATTTGAAAAAGCTATGCTTGTGTGATAGAAAGAAAAGTGAGTTACTGCAGAATATAATAAGCAAATCCAAACAAGAAGAACATAAAATGAACACACACAGGTGTTGTCCCAGCATACAACCTCTCCCTGACAGGAACAAACTTTGGCCGTAAGTTTATTCACAAATGAATGGATCAGAAATACTAGATATCCCATAATGGTGATATGAACATGCTACTGAAGAACACGCTCAGACACTTTATAACTTTGTTGCTTTTGAACTCTGTAAATGAATATCTTTACTTATGGTTTATCTGCTTTAAGCATTTGCATGAAAACCAGTATGAAAACTATTTCCTCTTCCGAAGGAGATCCCTCCACCCTACCTAGAGCCCTTCTCTTGGCCTAACCTCTCTGGGTCTATGGATTATGGTTTGGTTATCATTTACTTAATGCTAATATCCCCCTTTTAATTGAACACATACAATATTTATCTTTTGGGCTCTGCGTTACATCACTCAAAATGACTATTTTGAGTTCCATCTGCCTACATATGTCCTAACATTTTTTAACACATGAGTAATATTCCATTGTGTAAATATACCATACATCAAATGCCTCTGCTCAAAGCTCAGGAAATTCCATAGAAGAGGAGATGGAAAGGTGGAGAGAAGCTGAGAGAAATAGAAGGCGAGAACTATATCAGAATATAATACATGAGAAAAGAATCTATTTTCAATAAAAGAAAAAATGTAAAAAAATAAACAACAGAAAATGAGTGAGTTATTTGAAGGCAGCATTAATTAATGTCTGCTTATATATTTTGTGTTATTATAAAATGTCAATAAATATATGAGGTGTTGAATTACAAAGTTACATTAAGAAACAACAGTGTCTGACAAGATAAAAATGAGCAATTTACAAAATTATTAAAGCACCATGCTGTTGTTTTGATTTCAGAGTTATTTCTGCATCTCATTATAACTCAATTAAGTTGAATACACATTGAATATATTCAATCTTTCCTTCTGAGATGCTTTCGTTTTCTGTCAAAATGTTTTTGCTCACAGGTGGTCTCTCCCTGAGAGTATTAACATAGCATTTACTGGACTTTGGGGGAGGTCCTTCTGGCAGTAATACTGGGAAAATTTGAGTACCTTCTTAGAACTTTTAGTCCTATTAATATTAAAATTTATCTGTGGACTTTAACCTGGGAGACAATGTTATTAGTTTAAAAGTTAAGGTGAGCTGTCAATCTCTGACAGCCCTAGTGGATGGGATTGGAAAAGGAGGGGAAATCTATAACACTGAGTTAAGCCATGCAGAAAATCAACCACATGTCTGGAAGTGGAAATACAGAAAAACAGTAAGAAATTACAAAGTACCAGGAACAGCACACTTATGTTCTGACCAGAAAAAACAAACACGAAAATACTAAAAGAAAAGCTAGACCTTCCAGAGTCTTGACTTCACCACACCCTTGGCAGCTTTGCTTTTAGGGACTGTGGTAGTGACATGGGGATTTTGTAAAGGAATATTTCATTTAAAAAATAATTATACTTCCTATGGTTTTAGCATAGTATGAATAAGCACACATTCTTAGATGTAGTTTCTTGGCCAGATTATGGACCAGCCAAACTCAATTAACCCTAATGGGAAGAGACCATTTTGACATTGGATAACCCATGGCTATGTTCTTCCCTGGGTGAGACTATTTACTCTCACTCTAGAATGCTGGTAGTTCTTTGTATAGGGTTGTAGGAATTGTAGGAATTAAGGAATATATATATATATATATATATATATATATATATATATATATGAAAAATGATGCCATGAATTTGAAAAATAGTAAGCCAAAGTATATGTTAGGGTCTAAAGGACAGGCAAGAGAGAAATATTGTTATCATATTATAATCTAATATAAAGTACAGTAAAAATTTTTAAAAGGGAAGAGATAATGGCATATCTCAACTAAGGGTTTATTCTTTTCAGTGTTATAGCAATAGTTCACATAGTCAACCAATCTGTTGGTGTAACATCAGAATAGAAACAGCCATAACCCAGTTGACAGTCTGCATGTGGCATATGTAAAGAAGCCAAATTTACTGAAGTTTTATATTTTCTGCAGTATTCTTTTCTACTTTACTCTGCTTTCTTCACTCCTGAGTTTATGTACCTTTTCATGTAATAAATTATATTTAAATAGAAATAATTTTAGGGAAGAGGTGACCAAAGGTGTTTTTATTGCTAGTTATCCTACCAGTAGTAGTATATATGGCATAATTTATATATAGAAATAGAATAATATGTCTTCAAGCATTTCATTAAATCCTATGATAAAACATGCAGACATTTCTCAAACGATAAAGATTATAAAAGCTTTAGACAGAAATGACAAAGTAAAATCTATTGTCACATAGGGGTTAATAATTCTAATCATATAGAACAGAAAATTGTGCTCAAGAGAACAATGAATATCTACTAGCTGACAGAAATCTTCCCTTATTTTGGTCTTTTATTTATTGATTGATTGATTTTACATTCCAGATTTTATTCCACACCTGCCACCTGACCCCCCCTTCCCCCTCTGTCCACCCTCTGACTGTTCCATATCCCATAACTCCTCCCCATCCCCTGTCTTTACAAGGATGTCCTCACCCCCAACACCCGCCCCACCAGACCTTATCTCTGAGAGAACACAGACTCAGCAGTCCTCTACTGTATGTGTGTTGAGGGCCTCATATCAGCTGGTATATGCTGCCTGTTTGGTGGTCCAGTGTTTGAGAGATCTTGGGGTCCAGGTTAGTTGTGACTGCTGGTCCAATTTCAGGGTGGCCCAGCTCTTCCTCAGCTTCTTGAGCCTTTCTCTAATTCATCCACAAGTGTCAGCAGCTTCTGTCCATTGGATGGGTGCAAATATCTGCCTCTGACTCTTTAAGTTCCTTGTTGTGTCTTCTAGAGTGCAGTCATGATAGCTTCATTTTGATGAGTGCTCCATAGCCTCAGTAATAGTGTCAGGCCTTGGGACCTCCCCTTGAGCTGGATCCCACTTTGGGCATGTCACTGGACTTTCTTTTCCTCAGGCTCCTCTCCATTTCCATCCTTGCAGTTCTTTCAGACAGGAAAAATTATGGGTCAGAGTTTTGACTATTGGGCGGCAACTTTCTCCCTCTATTGATGCCCTGTCTTTCTGCTGGAGGTGGGCTCTATAAGTTCCCTCTCCCTATTGTCTGGCATTTCGTCTAAGGTTCCCCCCCCCCTTTGAGTCCTGATAATCTCTCACCTCCCAGATCTCTGGTGCATTCTGGAGGGTCCCCCGAAGCTTCTACCTCCTGAGGTTGCCTGTTTCCATTCTTTCTGCTAGCCCTTAGGGCTTCGGTCCTTTTCCCTCACCAAATACCAGATCAGGTTCCCTTCCCCACCCCCAAACCCCTGTCCACTTTCCCTCCCAGGACACGCCCTCGCTCCCCATTTGTGATTACTTTCTTCTCTCACCAAAGTGGGACTGAGGCCTTTTCATTTGGACCCTTCAGCTTGTTATCCTTTTTGAGTTCTGTGGGCTGTATTTTGGGTATTTGGCACTTTCTTTGGCTAATATCCATTTATTAAAGAGTACATACCAAGCATGCCCTTTGGAGTCTGAGTTACCTCACTCAGGATGAAATTTTCTAGTTCCATCCATTTGACTGCAAAACTCAGGATGTCCTCATTCTTAATAGCTGAGTAATATTCTATTGTGTAAATGAGCCACATTTTCTGAATCCATTCTTCTGTTGTGGGACATCTGGGTTGTTTCCATCTTCTGGTTATAACAAATGAGGCATAATGGAAGACTTTCTTTCCCTTGTGTCATGGTGGAACAGTTTTTGATATATTCCCAAGAGTGGTATTGCTAGGTCTTCGGGTAGATCTATTTCCAATTTTCTGAGGAACCTCCAGATTGATTTCCAGAGTGGTTGTACCAGTGTGCAATCCCACTATTGCTTCCATCTATACATCCTCACCTTAGGCATTTTTTGACGGATAGGTAAGGAGATTTCTTCTGAACAAAACTGTTTGTGTTATGGAGCCTCACGGTATGGTTATCTTGATTACACATCTATAGTTGCACATGTGGATACGCATCCTGTCATTGGTGAATATATCACTGATGGTTTTCTGTTCAATTTTCATTGTCTATAACTTCATTATTTTTCTTTATTACTCATCTTTCTTACTAGAAGCACCAAAATCTGCCACAATTTCCATTTAACTTCAACTTATCCTCTGAACATCACAATTAATCTTCAGAAACTATCAATCTCCTTTTGTAAAAGACTTGGTGTCTGTCCAAAGCCTTAGGGATATAATTTACAATCTACAGTATAGCATCCAATATATCTTATGAGCTGGCCCTTGTTAAGAGCTTCACCTTATCAAAAATGACATAAAAACAGCAAAAAGTACAAGAAACACATATATACACATAAGCACATGCACACGCACACACACACACACACACACACACACACACACACACACACACAACCAAACCCATAAAAGCACAAAATTAGAAACCATAATATAGAATCAAACCTACATGAAGATGAAAAATGCCCAAACAACTTAATATTAGATGAAAAATCTATAATAACATTATTGGGCCTATTTTGTTTGCTGTTAATTTGAAACATGGAGCATATCGTTAACTGTGGTTTATATACCCATTAGGCTTCTTTGGAGAAAACTAATTTTTTTTTCTTCACAACAGTTGTCAGTTGGAAGTAACTCCTTGGTTTAGGATGGGAGCACATTTCCATTTCTCTCCATCAACACTGGGAACCCTGCTGACTTATGAAGGCCCTGTACATGCTGCCATGGTCCCTGTGAGCTCACATCATTCCTGTTGAATCTCTAAGGCTCTCTTTCCTTGTCAGCTCAACCCCCCTGGCTCTTTATTATCTTTCTTCTTCAGCACAGATCCATGAGCTCTGAAGGGAGGGATTTGATGAAGGCATATCATTTAGGACTGAATGATCTGAAGTCTCTCATTCTCTACAGGTTCTCCATTTGTGGGTTTTTCTATTAGATTCCACCTATTACAAGAGGAAGAGTCTTTATGACAGCAGAGTGAAACACTGATCTATGTGTATAGCAGAATCATTTTGTGTCTGAGTCCTTTTGGCAGAACAGTTTTTTCATAGGCCATTGGCTTATCTAGTCTTAGGTTCTGGACCACCTGCTCAGTATCCAGCAAGGGTTCCATATCAAGGATCAGATATTAAATTCAATCTGGTAGTGGTTAGTAACTCCCATGACACTTTTATCATTAGTAGATAGACCAACATATTATACAAGCATGTCACAGTTGTAGATTGCCAGGCTTGTACATGGGTTGGTGGTTATGTTTCTCCTTGGGTACAGGGAGGGTATCTTCCAATACAGGAACATTATTGAGTAGGGGTTAAGTGTCCAGTTATGAATCAGCTTGACTCCACCATGATCAATAAGATATTTAAGTGTTCTTCAATAATAAGGAATTAGCATGAGTTTGTGGAGAGCAGCCAAGAGCTTGAATTAGCTGGGATTTTTTCATGTGGCTCCTTTGGCTATGACTTACTTAGATGTAATCCTTTCCAGGCCCCAGGAAGTTTCACTTGGTATTGAAAGATATCTAGGTTAAGCATTGTCTCCCCTGATACTTGGCTATGTTTTTCTTACACATACATATTTTAAGAAACTTCTACTCAATGGTCCTTAGTGTTGTAAGTTTCCTTCCCTGTATTCTCTTTCTTATGTACCTCCTACTTCCCTCTTCCTGTTTAATCCTGTTCTAGTCTCCTCGTTCTCTCTTTATAACTATATATTTTATTTCCCTTTCCTTGGGAGGTTGTATTCTCACTATTATGCCTTACTTCACACCTATCGTATGTGATTGTATATATTGCAAAATGCCTATAAAAGACTTAAATCACAAATTAAGAAATATATATCATATTTGCCTTTTTGGATCCGAGTTATGCCGTTCAGCTTACTTTTTTCCTGGCTCTATCCATTTGGTTGTGGATTTCATGATTTCAACTTTTTAACAGATAAGTAATATACCACTGGGGAAATGTAGCACATTCCCTTCATCCATTCGTCTGCTGATGTCCATTTATAATCTTGGCCATCATTGATCAGAGCATCACAGAACATGGTCCATGAGCAAGTGACTCTATGGTAAGATGAAGCATCCTTTGTGTATATGCCCAAAAGTAATACAGGCAGATCTTCTGTTATCTATATTTCCTCCTTCAAAATGAACCACCAAACTGATTTCTACAGTGACTGAACAAGTTCACATTCCAATGGCTTCCTTACCAGTATGAGCTGTTATTTGTTTTATTGTTCTTGATCATTTTAACTAGTGTTATATAAAGTAAAATATTAAAGTAGTTTACACTTGAAATTTTCTCATGAATAAAGATGTTGAACATTTCTTTAAGTATTTTAAAAGCATTTTATTTTGTTATTGGATATCTTTCCAGTTACTTATGTATACCATTTTAATTGGATTATTTGTTTTCTTAATGTCTCAATTTTTTAAAATTTATTATGCATTTTAGATATTAACCCTCTCTTGGAAGTAAAATTGATAAAGACAGTTTCCTTTCCAGGAGTCTGCTATATTGTCTGAATTACACTGTGATTTTTGCACAAGCTTTTCAGTCTCACGAGGTCCTATTTGTTAATCTTTGGTCTTAGTACATCTTGTTAAAAAGTCTTTTCCTGTGCCAATTTTTGTTCTATAAGATTCAGGGTGTCTGGCCTTATGTTGAAGGCCTTCGTGAATTTGAGGTTGAATTTGGTACAGGATGACCAACATGGATCTACCTGCCTTCTTCCTGTCCATTTAGTTTGACCAGGATCAATCTTTGAAGATGCTGTCTTTTTTAATGTCTTTTCTTATTGACCAGAGGCCAAATATGGATTTTATCAATTCAAAATACCCCAAATAGCAAATGATCAATTATGAATACTGGTCATGTTTGACATTCTTTATAGGAAAAATGCTGAACAAGATGACTTATTCTGTTTCAAGCATTCTATATATATATATATATATATATATATATATATATATATATATATATAATTATTCCTATAATTATATTTGATTTTTTTCAATTTGAAAATAGATACAGCATATCTTATAACTGTAACTTATATAAGATAATATGTGGTATTTAAAAACCTTTCTTAGAACTGAACTGAAAATCCACAGATGTTGAGTCATAAGCTGAAACACTGACAATTCCAGAGGGTGGGGTCTGAGTGAAATGTTCTGATTGAAAATAGAATATATCCACTCCCTTGAGTGAATCCTACAAATAAATGGTTTAGTGACAAGAAAATTTTATAAAATAGATCATATTTGGTGTCCTGCATTAGCACTCATTGTAAACATTACTAGCATGCATGACTTACTTCACTGGAAAAATACACTGATAAGAAAAATCATAGGTTATAAACAGTTCCCTGAATATTTGCTTTAATATGACTATTCAGTCACTCAAGCTAGTATAATAGACTTAGTGCTTCAAAAATAGGTGTGATTCTATTGTTGTGTATGCTTCACTCCTCAGGCAAATATTCCATATAGAGATAGAAATATTTGAGGTTTTCTGGAGTCATAAAAACAAGGCTCTTACCCAGGCAAACAACCTTTTCACAAAAACTAGGAAAAGCTTCAAGAGAAAGACAAAGTTTCATTTTGTGGCGACCACTTTTGTAGTGACCAATGCCACTAACAAACTGAATTTCCTGGCTCCAATACTATATTGACAGATAATTGAACTCAGATAATTGACATATTTGGATCTACTGTCCTTTCATCTGAATCAGCAACGACCTGCTCATTTCTTGTTTCAGAATATTTCTGAATTTGCTCTCCATAACAGAGAGGATTTTATAATTCATATAAAAAATCTAATAGAAACATTAGATAATTCATTTTTTTCTTCATTTTTCAGTCTGGTTGTGGATGTCTGTATATAAGCAAACTGGTCCAAAGGGCATTGGTAAAAGTCATGAACAACAAAACTTTGACCAATGTCATCAACAACATGAGTGGATCATTATGAGCTGATGTTTATATTTATTGCTTTGGAGTATTTAAAGCAATATGGATGATAACATGGAGCTATTACTAACAAGTTACCTTTCAAGTCTTTTATGAAATTGATCCCAAATCGTGAGGATTCTCAATGGTAGTGTTTTCCTCAACTGTGCTTCTCCCCATTCCAATCCAGAGCTTAGGAAAAAATTGCCTCCTTTAACCTTTTGAATAAATATGTCTCCTTTATTCCATGCTCATTGCTCATTAAAGAACATTCTGGGTGAGCCCATGATTACAGATTGATGCAGTCTTAACAGGTTAAGCACTTGTCGTGTCTAAAACTGTGCCAGTCTGCACCTTCTTCCTCTAAATACCTTGCTCTATCCTCTGAGTCAAACAGCATACTTAAATTGTCCTTTTCTCAGCTCTTTGGCCTGTGAATAATTTGATTCTTCTTACCCTATCATTACATGTTTCTGCATTCTTGGTCAATATATCTACTCAGATTTATCTTTTACTACATATACACGATTAGCCATAGATGAACCATGTCTTTCTGCTTCTGTGATTTTTGCCAATTTTACTAACACCACTGACTGGGGATCCCCTCTGTGAATCTCCATTACATAGTCATAAAGTATAATTATGCTTTTAATCTGTGGCTTAAATGTTCACTTTCTTTTTAACCCATCTTTTCATGTAAGAGCCAGGTAGAAATGACTCTTTCTCAGCATTTCCACAGTATTCTATGTGTACACTGCATATGGCCATAATACTGCATTATTTAGAATGATATATAATTCCGACATTTACAAATTATCACATAAAATTTATTTCACAGTCTTAAATCCATTATTATCTCACTGGTCTTTTGAAATGGCAAAAAGAGAAGTATGTTTGGGAAAGAGTATTTAAAAAAAGAATCTATACAATAAATTACATTGAGCTAATCTGTCATATAGATTATTTACTATGAAAACCACAGGGATGAAGGTAAAATGAGTTTAAGATCTGTTTGTAAATCATAATTATAATTTTATTTATATATTTATGTTTGTAAATTATAATGTTATGGAACTGTGATTGAAAAATGCTGAGTTTACTAAATTTGCTGATTTTTCTCCTCAGTTCACTGTCAGCATCAAGTACCTTCTCAAAAAAATAAGGAGAAGTCAATTTGTGGAGTTTGATGTGTTGTGTACTTCAGTTATATGGTATGTGTCTTAACTTATATAAAATAGGCAGATGCATAAATTTGCCTCTGGCCAACTCAGAGAGAAGAAAACTTATCAGTAAATATAAGTCTATTCTACACATCACACATGCAACCTATTTTGATTAGAGAATCTTCTGAAATTAGTATTATTACATGTGAAAATAGCTTGACCCACTTAAAGTTTTAGCAAATCATGATTACATTTTTTCTAATACACACACACACACACACACAGACACACACGTACACAAAAAGAAAATAATCGAAACTCTCTTTTTAACCTTATGTTATTGAATTATGCTACGTGAGTATTATACTATATTACTAAATGCCTTTGCAATAAGTTCCCAGAGGAGGGATTTAAGTGTACCTAATTGGTAGTCATACATACTATTCAAGACAATTGTGATCACTAAGGAAACAAATTTTTCTGTCACATTGTATCTTAAAAGAAGCTTAGAACTACCATTGGAGGAGAATTTTATATATTTGATACTTCCTAAAACTCATTGCCTTTTTTTTTCTGAGAGAGAAATCATATACAAGAAAATGGGTTTTTTTTTGTTCTTTGTTGTTGTTGTTGTTGTTGTTGTTGTTGTTGTTTTCAGACAGGGTTTCTCTGTATAGTCCTGGCGGTCCTGGAACTCACTTTGTAAACCAGACTGGCCTCGAACTTAGAAATCCACCTGCCTCTGCCTCCCGAGTGCTGGGATTAAAGGCATGCGCCACCATGCCCAGCCCAAGAAAATGGTTTTATCACATGAATTTACATGGTATGATCATATCAGAATAAAGCCAGAACTATGATAAATCTGATGAACAAATAGAACATATACTTTGAGGGAATGTAGGATAGGAATATTGTTAAAAAAGGAAGTATTGACCCTTGTTGCTGGAACAAGTAAAGTCACAGGTTGCTCACATCTGACACCCACTAAGACAAAACAGAAGAGGCCATGTCAAATATCACTGTGACTACATCAAATGATGCCCTGGGATTCATGCAAATGGAAAATGCAGTCAACGTCGCTTTTGACAACCCTCCAGTTCAACTGTGAAATTAGAGTAGCTTGTACCTAAGCTGAAATTTCACACGCATCAAAGCAGCAGATATTCTCATCGGTGGTAGCAATTTATTTAGGGTTCTATTTACTCAAGAGATATCAGAAGAAATTAAAATCTAACAACAACAACAAAACAAAAGAAAACAAAACAAAAGCATGGCCTCTTCCTCTGATTCCTTCTAAAAAATGCCAATTATTAAGCAACGGCCAACTTGTGATAGGTTATCTTGAACTACTACATTGGGAAATAAATTTTATTGGTTCAGAGAACCTCACTTTCAGATAGATATGAGAATCTCCACATGGTTATCCTTTATATATTAGAAAATGGATGCATGTTTTTCTCTCCATTAAATTTGTGAATTTACCATCTTATAGGAATAAAAAAAAATAGCTTCTCTAAAATCCCGCCTCCTGTGTCTACTATCCACTCAGAGATTAAATGCGGGGAGCCGTGGGATCATAAAAGTAGTAGCCATATTCTATGCTATATAGTAGGAAAATATGCTTTACTTTATACAAATGCTGCACTGAATCTCACATGAGAAACTGAAAGAAACTGATTCTCATAAACGTATGTCGATATTTAAATTTTATACTCAGAGTGAATATTAAATGCAGTGTTTCTAATAACCCAAGTGTACATAACAGCACAGGTCATGTGTTGGATGGTGACTACGAAGTACAATTACTGTTCCATGGAATATATCTTAGGTGTTAATATCAGAGCTTTCTATTGGTTCAAACAGACTTTTGAGTTAGGCTGTAGTTTGAAGTTGAAACAAGAGATACGTTTTCTCCATTCCCAGTGTTTGTTTTTCTGTAGTAAAAATCCTCAGGCTCATTATTTTATTTGGTTTTAGTTCTACACGGTCACCAGAGATACATGATTAAGAGGTTCTCCTTTGCCTTACATTTTTATAAAAATATAGTTAAATATTTTAAGAAAATAAAATATAATACGATGAAGAAAAACCATCTCAGTGAAGTTGGACAAACCCAGCAAACAAAAAGAATCAGAGAGAAGTGGGGATGAGGGAGACACCCTAATGCCCTCCATCCTCTCTTGCCATCTATGGAAAACAGGAGAGCTGAACTTGGGATAACGAGGGTAGGAGTACTGACTGTGTCCCACACTGGCTACAACACTCAGGAGAGCCAGCCCTGCAGCTCTCTTGGGCAGCAGGATAGATCTGGTCCTGGTAGCAGGGGTGGATGATGAGCCAATACACTGAGGGCATGAGAGCCATGCAACCACACACTCAGGAGTCCCACAAAAAAACAAAACAAAACAAAACAAAACATTAAAATGGAAGCAGTAACACAAATGCAGAGGAGCCAGCGCAGATCCCTGTTGGCACTGTACTGCCACTCTGGTCTCTCTGAGTCCTTGTTAACTTGGCTCAGTTGAGTGAGCGGGTCTTGTTCTGCTACTGTTCTCCAATCCCCTCTGGCCCTCATACTTTTTCTGTCTCCTCTTCTGTGAAGCACCCTACAACTCTGAGAGGAAGAATGTGGTAGAGACACCCCATTTATAGCTAAGTGTTACAAGATGTCTATATCCCTACATGATGTGTAGCTGTGGATCTCGGTATGGTACCCATCTGCTCCAAGAGGAAGCTTCTTAGATGATGGCACTGATCTATGAGTATAGAATACAGCATATGAATATAGTATGAGTATAGTATGTCACTGATCTATGAGTATAGAATATCACTAGCACAACTTTGTTTTTTTTAAGACCGGTCTTATTTAGCTTTACTCTACATCCCTAAGCTATCTAAACTGAGGTTCTTGGCCACCCAGGCAGTGCTAGATATAGTTCCATCTTATGGAATACACCTTAAGTCAAATCGACCATTATTTAGTTACTCCCACCATTGACTTAAATCTTACATTCAGGAGAATCTGTGATTGCAACAATGAGAAATCCTTTCCCCTACAGTGTTCTTAGTTTACCCATAGGTAGGTAAAGCATTTGCTTTGTAAAGCCTCATTTGCAGAAAGGAAGATGTTCCATAGATAGATGTTCTCTTGCAAGGTTCTTCTACTTGAAACACATAAACTTGAATATATATTTTGTTAGATAACTAATAAGCTGAAGTACCACAATAGGGTGACCAGAGTTGCATGAACTTTCTGTGTATCCAGCAGCTGAATAGTATGTGAACAGTGAATAAATTTTGTATAGTTAGCAGCTTTTCTGTACCTAGTTTAACATTAGATCTCTTTTTCCTTGCTCCACAAAAATCTTTATAATTTTCACTGAAGGAAAAGTTGATTGCAGTTTCTCCATTTGAATATGGATAGAGTACTCAAAAATCATAGCAACACCATTTTTATTTTATAAAACGTGTGACAGTTTGATGTCAGAATAGTTTTCATTCTTTAACTGGGATGATAATATATTTTATTGGGTCTGTCACTCTACATTTGTGCTGCTATTCTGAAATAGAATTGACAAAGTAATTTATGTCAAGCAGAAATGTATTGTCTCATTGTTCAAAAGGTTAAGGGTCATAGGCAAGCATTGGGGCAAGACCCTGTTGCTGCATCATCTCCCAATGAGATGGAAAAGAAAAGGCAACATTTTATAGGGTAGAACCAACACTTTTATAGGGTAGAACCAACACTTTTATAGGGTATATTCTCACAATTTTGGCAACAATCTACTCATGAAAACAGAATCATCACAGTCTAAATACTGTGATGACCCTGTTGCACTGCAAATTACATTTATAAACCATCTACTAGTGGAAATACTCAAAACATATCAAATCACTTCACATCTTGCCACACCATCTATCAATGTCATTTCTTAGTGGGAATTTATATCTGTACAACATATACCTTTAAAAATATTGCCTTTATATCATGTTAACCTGTATTCCAAGAGTCGTTGCTTGAAAGTGGTTGGACTATCCAGTGGCTTGAACTTTTCAATGAACTTCACTTGAACAATGAGACAATTGATTCCTGATCACCAGAAATGACTCCATCTTTCTATTCGTGGTACAGAAGCCCAATAGAATGAACCAAAACATATTTAACAGTATGTATTAACTCTACAATTAAGGAATGAAAACTATTCTGATATCAAACTATTACAGGTTTCATAAAAGAAAACAAGATGTGGCTATCATTTTGTATTCCCTATGTATACTCAAACTTCTGTCTTTTACTGGAAAATGCATCTCTCCAGTATTTACCATTTGCAATAAACTATTCACATTTCCCAAGCATGTATAGAAGTGCAAGCGGGAAGCATAGAAGGCACTTTTCCACTAAAACTAATCTCTTCATGTTACAAGGGTTCCGTCCTAGATAAAGTGAAAGACAGGTCTTTTCAAACTTTAAATATGAAGAATATGTGACCGTCTCTCTCCAGTGCTTCTCAGTGTCTTCAAACCCTGATCAAACACATAACAGTGATTGCTAGTGTTCTGTGACTGGCAACCCTCTGATTAGAGTATCACCTGGTCTGTGACATTAGGGAGACATTAGAACAGTCCAGTGTGTAAAATGTTTGCCATGCAAGCGAGAAAACTAGAGTTCAAATCCCAGTACGCATACACATGCCAAATGGACTTGGTATCTTAACCATTGTTCCACACATAGCATACACAATATGCACATGCCTGTACAATGTAACCCACACATGTACAATCTTGAATACACAATAACACACACAACACACAAAGAGATACTTAAAATAAGTGACATAATATAAAGGACATTGCTGTTTTCTGTGAAACTGTGTCCCACAGATATTCATGGGTTTGATGTGTTTCCTAAGTCATCCCACAACGAAATATGGACTTGTTTAGATGGGTCTGAATTTTTAGCATTATACATGTATGGATATTCACATATTAACATACACTTAAGCTGTATATTTATATGCATACACAAATGCATACAGGAACAAGCATGCACACAGAGACACCCCTGCTCTAGTATATGTGTGCACACATTCATAGGCAGACATGGATCTATGTGTGGTCTGTATGTGTAAGTGTGTAAAGGTCTTTTACATTAAGATGCTCTGTCTCCCAACACTTTAAAAGTTTTATATATGAAATATTTCTTCTCAGGTCTTAAGTAAAATTGCTATTCAGTGAATTCACAGCAGATTTAATATAAATAAAATAATCTATTAAAATGAATGAATTAAAATGAAGCTATGATTTTTGCTCTCACCAATTTTGCTAAATCAAGAAATCTCTTCCAAGATTTATTTCATTTTAAGAAAACAATCAGTATTAATCCTGAGTTCAGAAACACATCTGTTCATCAGCTGCTAATAATAATAAACTCTCTTCAAAGGGGATGTTTGATAAGAGATCCTCCAAGCCTTTATCATACTTTGTCTCTGTGTGTTGACTCTATGTCCTTCAGTGTTCAGTGACAGAGGCAGTGATTTCAAAGCCTGAAATGGTTCTAGAATGCCGGAAATTAGCATCTGATTCACTACTCTCACAGAATAGCAGCAAATTCTGTAAGAGAGTAAACATGCTGGGATTGGAGCTTGAAAAAGCCATGCTAATATTCTTCAAGTGAACCCTCATTCTTCCTCTACAAGACAACAAGTAAAAATCACGATTAACATTTGAAGGAAGCTAATTTGCATAGGAAGGGCAGAGGTCTTCCTGACAACACCTGAGGAAGAAAGAAAGCAGAAAAAGGCAAAGAGCACAAAGAGAAAGCACAAAGACCACACCTCAAGCCCTGATGCTTTGGGACTCTTCCCAGAGAGCCTGATTCCACTTCACTCTTGGGAGTGCTTTTTCATCTCTTAATACACTGTCTGTTTCTAACCCAAGCCTACTTGAATGACTTTCTATCTCCTCCGTACAGCTACCAGGATTTCACTGTTTTTCTTCCTGGATGCAATTAAAATTGTACTTAAGGTTAACAAAAACTCTTAATATCCATACTGTTTGGTCCTATAAACTGGAATTTACCAATGAGTACAATTTAAAGCACGTATTTAATATTCTGATGGATACTCGGTTAATATGTCCATAGCTGTAAAGTCGCAGTGTCACAGCAAGCTGGTCAGTGCTTTATGTGTCCATTCAGAAACTCTGGATGTAAGGAATCTCACTCATAAGTCCTCAGCTTCAATGAGATTCCCATATTTCAGGCCTATGTATGGAAAGGGCCATTCCCTGCAGAATTTGTCATATATATATATTCGACAAATATATATTCGACAAATTATATATATGTATATATATATTCGACAAATATATATATATATATACATATATATATGCACATACACACACACACACATATATATATATATATATATATATATATATATATATATATATAAAACTTTTATTAGTTATTTTATTTATTTACATTTTGAGTATTATCCCCCTTTCTGGTTTCCCCTCCGAAAGCCCCCTATAACCCTCCTTCCCGCTTCTATGAGGGTGCTCCCACACACCGCCCTGGCATTCCCCTATACTGGGAATCAGTCCTTCACAGGTCAAAGGGTCTCCCTTCCCACTGATGCCAGCTAAGGCCATCCTCTGCTACATATGCAGCTCGAGCACATGTGTATTCTTTGGTTGGTAGTTTATTCCCTTGGACCTCTGGGGCATCTGGTTGGTTGATATTGTTGTTCTTCCTATAGGTTACAAACCCATTCAGCTCCTTCAGTCCTCCCCCTAACTCCTTCACTGGGGTCCCTGTGATCAATCCAATGGCTCTGACAGAGCCTCTCAGAAGACAGCTATATCTGGCTCCAGGCAGCCAGCACTTCTTGGCATTGGCAATAGTGACTATATATAGGATGCATATGACTGCATATGGGATGGATCCCCAAGTGTGGCAGTCTCTGGATGGCCTTTCCTTCAGTCTCTGCTCCTCTTTTTGTCACTGTATTTCCTTTAGACAGGAGCAATTCTGGGTTAAAATTTTTGAGGGCCCCATCCCTCAACAGGAAGCTATACCTAATCTCTGGATATGGTCTCTGCGGGTTCTTGCCTGTCTTTCAGGTATTACACTAATACCATCCCTGTTACATCCTGGGAGTCTCTTGCAGTCCTGGTGTCTGAGACTTTCTGTTGCTTACCCCTAGTTCCTCTTATATTTTTAAGTTTTAATTCTCAATACTTAAATGTATTCTTAAACTTTCCTATAATTGGAAAGACAATTATAGCAATCAATCCATATATACAAGGGTAGTTTAAGATCAAAATAAGGACATCAGCAGGATAGTTAGAGCTTGGGTGGGGTTATCTACGGGAAGCTCTGCATCTGTGTTTGATATGCTAATCTCTCGCTCTGCTTGTCCTGTTCACATAGACTATAAGCTGCAAGCCCAGCTCATGCTCCACCCTCAGGGCCAGTTCTCCTCCTTTTATGACTACCTTAATGACTGTCATAATTAACAGCTTGCATTAAGTCCGAACATGACAGCATTTTTTTCTTTTTCTTTTCTTTTCCTTTTTATTATTGCAATCAATCCTGTGTCTTCCTTTCGCTGTGCCAAAATTTTGCTTAGATTACAATCAGTGAAGACGATAACTTTAAGAATCAGTACTCGGCTATGCTAATTGCCCTTGCTAAGTAGACTTTCTAAATACTGAGCACTCTCAAAAATGCTCTTCCTACTCAGGTGGAGTTATTAATTTTAACAAGAACTAAAGGGAATGGTGTTATGCTCCATTTTCCTTTCATTCTAAAGAAATCTCTTGTTTGCCAGGCAATGGCATTGCCTGGCAAATATAGAAGTGGATGCCCACAATCATCTATAGGATAGAACACAGAGACCCCAATGGAGGAGCTAGAGAAATTACCCAAGGACCTGAAGGGGTCTGCAACCCTATAGGTGGAACAACAATATGAACTAATCAGTACCCCCAGAGCTTGTGTCTCTAGCTGCATATGTAGCAGAAGATGGCCTAGTCGGCCATCATTGGGAAGAGAGGCTCCTTGGTCTTGCAAACTTTATATGCCCCATACAGGGGAATGCCAGGGCCAAGAAGTGGGAGTGAGTGGGCAGGGGAGCAGGGTGGGGGGAGGGTATAGGGGTCATTTGGGATAATATTTGAAACGTAAATGAAGAAAATATCTAATAAAATAATTTAAAAAACATAAAAAAGAAATCTCTTGTTATTTTCCTGATTAAAATCTTAAATGGTTGTGCCTTTACTTAGCTATTAACTCTTGTAAGCTACCCTTGAAAATTTCTAGAGGATTCTTCCCAGACACTGACTTTGCTAAAGGAATTCAATTTATTTTCTAAAAATAGGGAGAGATACAAGAAATTCTTGATAGTATATGAGGCAGCTATATAAAGGCATAGGAAATCCCTGCTGCCTTAAGCCTTGTAATCTTAAAGTATACATTGTTTTCTACCCTTAACTAATGAAATTGGTAGACATTATTAAAATAATAACTACTTATGGAATCATTGGAAGTGTTTGGCTTTGTGTCTTTTATGATAATCTCCCAAGATGAAGCTTCTATTCCATAGCTGGAAATAAAGTGCCCCTAAGCCACATAGCAACATGTGAGATGGAGACTACTGCCAGCTGACTGAGACCTTCTGTTGCTCCTTAATTTGGGTCATCATTTGTCAATATTGGTGGGACACACATTAAACCCCAACATTTAGAGGGTAGTGGCTAATGAGTTTCAGGACAGCCTGGTTTACAGAGCAAGTTCCAGGATACACACAAACCCTTCTTGGAGGAAAAAAAAATCACACACACATACTCACACATATCTACACACACAACTTTTCATCTTTTTCTCTTGGCAAGTACTAAAGTTCATTTAATGTCTATTCTTGTACTGTCAACTGCTACAAGTTTATTGAAAAGGACTCCTTGTTATGGAAAAGGATCTTGTGTAACTCATTCATTTCAAATTAATCTGAAGATAATTTAACATGTAAAATTTTTTAAAATTATTTTTATTAAATTAAAAATTATTAAATATTCCTCCCAGTGGGTATGTATATGTATATATATATATGTATATATATATATATATATACATATATATATATATATATATATGTGTGTGTGTGTGTGTTTGTGTGTGTGAATGTGTGTGTGTGTGTGTGTGTGTGTGTGTGTGTATTTGGAGAGATAGTTTAAGGTTTTTGCAAAACAAACTAGTGAGATATTTTAAGGTTTTGCAAAAGAAGGTATTGATGTAAATATTTCTTCATCTTTCATTTAAAATTTTTTTATTGGCTTAAATATGTTTTGTTTTTAATATAGACTTTTTCAGTTACTGATCCTGCTCTGTTTTCATCTTTAGTTGGTCAGACCTATATAAAATTTTGTTGAGTGCTGTACATATGGCATCAAAAGCCCCTAGAAATAGCCTATACCTCAAACTGTCACATTTTATAGTGTGAAATTACCAAGCTTTCTAGACTCTTTTCTCATCTTAGTGTATCCATGTTTGCTTACCTCTCATTCCATCAAGCTTAAAAGGAAAGATAAAAAATGTACAGAAGGGCCAGGCAATGAGAATGTAAAATACAAGTGTGCATTTGCATACACATGGCTGCCGTGAACCCCAGAGTCCATTTTCACAGATGCATTTTGGTAATCTCCAGAGAGATTGGAAGGAAATAGACTAAGATTAGATGAGTTCTCCTTTTGAATTGAAGGTTATTTAGAATGAAGGATTCCACAAGTCAGACGTGAACTCAGCTAACAAAACAGGCTCGTTTCTCTTGGTAGGAAATAAATATATGTGTATGCCTTTGTATGGATTAAGTTCTGATTTATTATTCTGAACTGTTCACCCAGCATTAATCATAAATCAATCCAGTGACAACATAAAAATATGAGAAATTTTTATATGCACTCTGGATAAACTGCATACCTGGACCAACCAATGGTTCTCCTTGGTGCCGTATTTAAACTAGATTCTCTGGTGGAGCCTTATATTTTTTAGTAATTTCTTATTTCCAGGCAATCAAAATTTTGGGGTCCCTCATAATAATTTGATGTTACTGTGTCATAAAACACAAATCAACTTGAAGGGTACAGTACATCTTTTTAAATGTTACAGATTATGTAGAACAACAGAAAGGTTTGTTCTTAAGACTAAACTTGAAGCTTAGGAAAAGTAAAACTAGGGCATTTTACTTTCTATAAATACTAAAATGTTTTATAGAAATGTTTCTATCACTCCCCCCGGTTACTTATTTCATAAGGGACTCTCTCCCAGCATGATCTTTGGTATACAGCTAGGTAAGAAGATGGCAGCTCATGAAAAGCTATCTTGACCTTCATGTCTGCAAAGTTTTCCCCAGTGAATGCAAATGTGTTATGTTGTTTACCCTGTGTAACAACATATATTATGGTTGGTATTTTAATCAAATAATTACACAAACATTTCATGTAATTATCATCTAAAACCCATGTTGAATTACAATATCATATCAACGTAGTGACATAATCTATGAAATTTCATTATGTTTAAAGGTCACTTTTTGAACTAGAGTATATTGAATATTAAAGAGAAAGACAGGCTATGACTAGAAGTATGGAAATAGTTAAATGCAGCCCTTCATCCTCCTGACTAATAAAATCAAGCCGTGTGTTAGAAAGCCAGCTGTGGAACTTGACCAGTAAAAGCTGCTGCAACAGCTTCCTACCCAAGTCATTAGGGGTTTATCATATCCAAGTACAGTGTGATTAATGCCAGCTATCTCATTCACTTTTTGAGTACTGAATGTAAAACTTCATACTGGCTAGACAAATGTTTTCATTTTGAAAACATTATTACTAATAATGTGATTGACTTCAGAAAGTCCATTCTACTACAAACAAATATTATATACTAAAGGTGTAAGTGTGCTTTAAGTTTATAGTTTATGCTAATAAGCTAAAGTATTAAAATAAAATAATGTCAAATTCATTTCTAATGGTTAAACATATTTAAAAATTACAATATTTCTTTTCCTCACCACAATTTGATAACAAGGAAAGGTAAGTTATGAGGATGTGAAAGTTTATCTTCCTTAATGGAGAACAAATTCTTAAAGTTTTGGAATAGGATAAATTAAAATTATGTAAATTGTTGAACAGATTTAATAGCATAGATTCAAACATTGAAGCAGAAAATTAAAATCTATGATTTTAGACACTTTAATAATAACTCTCATTAATTGCAACTGACAGTTTCTTAGATGTTAAAGATCATTGTATGTTAGGTTTGGCCCAATGGCTGTGGAAAAATGTTATTCCTCACCAGTGGGTGATCTAATTTAACTGAAGAACAACCCTATAAAACCAGAGTTGATGACTTAGCCGATTAATGTGCTCAGAAGTTCAACTAGCGTAAAATGTAATTTAGAAATCCCACCAGTAAAAGTCATCACTCTCGTGGTTAAATTAATTTGAATTATAAATTTCATATATTTTACATTAAAACTTAAATTAATATCTGATGTCACAGCTAGCTTATACATGTTAATAAGCATTCTACTGAGAGAATGTGCTACTAAAATGTCTCAGGTAAACAGGATTGACACAGTTCAGAAAAGCATTTTGCTGGATTTGTTTAGTCCCCTTTGACCAGACTTGTAAGAGGGTGACTATTTGATATGTATGTTTATAGCTACAGCTATTTTTCTGTATTCATGGAAATATATATTTTATGTAAACTCTGAATTAATAAGCATCTCTCTTTATTTCTTTCAAGCAGAATGAAACACCACTGAGTTTTCTACATGTCTCTGTGATTAAGACACTAGTGGAGGTGGAGGGGACTATGCTAAAGCTCTGTTGGAGCATGAATTATTGTGGGTGTTGCAGTTAGAGTGAAGCAGCAGAAATAAAGCTATGCCCTTTGCTTTACCTGACCTGTCCCTTTCTTAAATGAACATGACTTCAATAATACTAAATATCAGATGGCAGAACATAGACTCATATCTGTAGACTAGCATAAATTGTATGTGTAGTATGGGACTTCAGTTTTTATGCTTATACAATTTCCAGATATTAGCTTGGATTTAAAGTCAGCAAAACATGAATATAGTTACCCATATACTTAAAAATAAGTATAAAGTTAATCATTTGGAAATTCTAGTTCAGTTGAATATGAATATGAATATTATTTACAATAAATTTGCTCACATAAAGCTTTATTCCATTCAGTGAGATTAAAAGAATAAAAGCATAAAATTCTTCTTGTAATATTTCATAAAATGTAACACATAATGTATATTAAGAGCTGGATTAGTGTTCAAATATGAGTGACTTATCTGTAGTATATAAATCATTAACAAAATAAAGCATTTTTTCCTGACCTTAAATTAAGTACTCTTTATCAAGTAAGACTATACTCATGTGTGAAAAAAATATACACTAAAAGATAAAGGGTAAATGCAGTTTGCATTGGGAAAGATTTAAGAGCAATGTGGTTTGCAGGTTACCTTAGCAAAGATGAAAAGATGAAGTTGGACAGAGGAATCTGCTTACTGGAGATTGAGAACAGAGACAATGATAGGTATTTCAGGTATAGAGATGAGAATAAGGAAGGTTGAAATGTATATGTTACTTCACAAAAAGAGTAGACTGTTACTAATATAAAAGAGTTTTGAGAACAATGATAGTTTGAGTTATTGGTTGTAGGATACATATAAATTCAATATTTCTTCTTTTCTAATACAAAAAATATATGTTCAGTGTCCTCGGGGCACATATATTTTCACTCCTGCTATGAAGATTTCAGCTGTCCATGCTTAACTATTACATAACTATTACAGTGAAAGATATTAATAGTAGACTTATAGAGATTTAAACATGTACTGTATATGTATATCAAATTATGTGTTTATATGATACAGAAATTGCTGGTAGAAGCAAGTAGAGCTAGCCAGTGCTATAAATAAGATTCATGAATAAAATACCCCACTAGACCTCCTGAAAGATCATCTACATTTACCACAAGTTCCTGGTGTGTTAAGTCTTGTGGAATGTGAGATTGAGCCCTCACTATCTATAATAAGCACAGCTCATTAGCATTACTGAAGTGCTTTATGTAATGTGGCTACATCTTCATGATCTCATGATATGAAGCTATACAGACCTCATCAGTAACCCTGAACATTTCCAGTTAACATGGTCATAGACCATATATTGGCTGGTCCAGAAGCATACCTTATTTTGTTGAAGCACTTCACGAGCTGAAGCAAGGACATTGTCAAGATAAAGACATTCTAGATGTCATACTAACATGTACTCACATGAACTATAAGGCTTAGGGTTGATGTTGAAAGGGTGGGGTGAATATAGTTACATAAAGAGATGCCATCAAAGACTTAGACTTAGAAATGGAAGTTATTTATTACATTGACTCTAACTTTTTGAACTTGAGTCTGAATATATATATATATATATATTCTATGTGAAAAGAAAAGGAAATTAAATTGCATTTCGTCACATTTTTACCCAAGTTCCGTTGAACTCCTGCCTTCCTGATCTACAGGGTTTACATATAATATACTGACATCTTGACTTATTTTGATTTAATAATTTTATCTACTTGTGTGTTGTATTAGACCTCGAATACAAGATGTCTGGTTTCAGTATTCTGAAATGTAGCACTTTCTTTAACTTATCAAGTAACATTTACTTATTTACTAGAATTTCAGTAACTGCTTAGGAATTGTGAAAAACAACCATATCTATGAAAGAATTATTACAACTTTCAAGCCCTATATTCAACTCCAGCTCCGTGTTGCATGAAAAATTAGTCTTTGGATCATTGCTGAATTCCTCTGGGCAATAGCCCACATCGTAAAATCAACATAATGATTAATAGACACTTTTTACACTGAAGAAGTCCAGGAAATAAAATTTCACTGCACAATTGGGCACATGTGCTGTGGAGTATTTTATCCTCTCATTAAGCATGAAAAATTGTTCACTATATGATATGAGATGAAAAGAATTAATGGTAAGATCCTCAATGCAAATCTTTACATAAAGCTGAAAGATTTAGGATATTTAATTTTTTTCTAAACTACAGCCATTTAAATAAACAATTTTTGCTTTTCCATGAGTAATGTGACTGAGTAAAACTCTTGATAGTTACATTACTATAAATAAAATAGTTATTCATTTCATCTTCATCATTGAATGTACATACTTCAAATGCAAGGAATGCTAAGTACATTTTATATATAAGATCTAAAGTTTCAATCATGCTTTCTGTAAATATTGTAGACTTATGAAATCCATATGAATGCCTTGAACATGATATTGCATACACCCAAATATATTATGCATAAATAATCATTTTTCAAATATCATTTACTTGCATATCTCTTATTACTTAGCTAAAATACAGGAAATCACTGAGAAAAGTTATATAATAACAAATAGATAATTTGATTTTAAGCTTATATCCTTTTGAAAAGATTCTGTAATAGGAAATACTAATAATGAGGTATAAATGTATTTCAGATTATAATTTAGTTGACTTGGTTTACATATTATGATAAAGCATGTATGAATCTATTGATTTGTTTTTTTACAATGTTGGTTGTTACAGAAAAAAATATGATAGGAGACTCTAAGCTTTCCTCACTTTTGACACAGAAGTGAATCTTTTGTAAGTTGTAATAAGCATGGTCTGCCTTGTGCACAGACGCTACCCTCCACTGCTTAATATGTACAAAAATTCAATCAGATGTTTAATTACATCTTAACATGAGTTCCAAACAGCTGTGTAATTCCCTTGATTCTGATTAAAGAGATTGCAGAATCTAAACCCGAACATGGCATTTACATAGAATTCTAAGAAGGCACGTTATTAATAAAGCTAAAGCATTTAAGAGAAGCAGGAGCTTTGCTGTTAGCACTGGGAGAGATAATTCCTGAAATCATAAGGATAACAAGGAAATACAAGAAGACAGAGGAAGTGAGGACAAACTATCCATGCATAATAGTGACGTCGGTGAGCAGACCTTCTACAGTGCTGGACAAATGCTACATATGCTCGATACGTGTGACGTGCCAGGTGAAGTACGTATGCTTTGACTTTTCATCGACAATGGCGAACACGTAGGGATCAGAGATGCAAATGAGCAAAGCGAGCATAAGCACTACAGTCCATTTGGGGGAGGGCATTCATTTTCCTGACAATATAAATAAACAGTAAATAGAACATTAATGATTTTTAACAGAATCAAAGAAAATATTGGGGATCATTATGACATTTCTTATGGAACATTTTTGTACCACATGGCAATTATGTCACCTAATAATAGAAATGAAAAACATACCTGGAAGGAATTTTGGAAAACATATCAGTCTGCCTTTCAACTTCACAAATGCATTAAATGTGTTTTTCACTAGCAAATGAATTCTTAACTATTTTGAAGTCAAAAGACTATTCACCTAATACACTAATATTGTTGCATTCCATAATCTGCAATCTATTATTTATAATTATTGCTGAAATAGACTTAAATTTTATAATTTAATATACAAATTTGATCTGCTATAGATGGAAATAGATATAGAATTTTAAATTAATGTAAGTTTCTGATTCTCTTTATTTATCTCTAGAAAATTTATCTCTAGAAAAAATTAAATCCCTATATTTATTGATGGGAGATAAATAATTAGATAGAATTTTCCCTATTAGAAGCAGCTAAAAAATTACCATGCATGTCATTGATTCTATAGTTCTTAAAGATAAAGCAGTACTTGAGACACACCAAGATAGTATACACACACACACACACATATACATATGTATGTGTACATATGTGTGTGTATGTATGATTTTGTATATATGCATCTACACATACTGTTCTGTAAAGCACTCTATGTAAAACACTTGAAATCAAGTTTATTTTAAAAGTCATCTCTAAAGAAAAAGAATTCTGGCATAAGTTATTCTGTTAATTTTTAAAAAAAACTGTTTAAGGTTATTTTAAAATATGGAATAACCAATTGCATATAAGTAAAACATATGTGATTGTGCATGGCATGTGTGTGTGCATCTGTGAGTGGGTGTTTCTGTGTTCATGGTGCATGCATGCTTGTGTGTGTGTGTGCATGTGTGTGTGTGTGTGTGTGTGTGTGTGTGTGTGTGTTGATGGATGTTAATCTTTAGGATAAAAAGGAAATTATGTGTAAAAAGTATTATTTAATGTCAGTAAATTAAAAGCCATTACTATGTGGCAAGAATAAAGCACACATACAAAGAGGCCTAGCATGGTGGGAAAGAAGGACCACGGTGTGCTCCTCTGACTCTCATACTCCAGTGTGGTTACAGATGGGTGTCAGAGCTCCAGTCATCAATACTTTACATGTCAGCATTTGGGTAAAGTACAGTGCATAAGTCTTCTAAATTCTTTTTCATTATCTGGCCTAATTTATTTCTCAGTAGTCCATTATGTTCTTCTCGAATCCCATTGCTTGGATTATACCATGCTTCTAACTTAACCATACATTTTCTAACTGAAAAAGCTGGAGAGCTGAGAGCTATATGTAATCATCTCTACAGTTTCATATGAGCTCTGCCTCCAGTATTAACTGGGAAATCGTTGTTTCATATGACAAAAAACGGTACCTGTATATTTGCATAATTTTAAGATGTCACAGTCCCCTCACCTTTATTTAACCAAATATCCCATGTTGGACTGCAGTTCTGAGACAACAGACGTGAGTTCTATGTCCTTTGGTAAGAGAGGTGCTGACAGCTTATTGTGAAAACAGGACTCTAGGCACTATAGTAATATTTCCTATTATACTTAAAAAATACCCCAAATGATCTCCATTAGCATCTTAATATTACAAATTGAATACCACTCATGTTCCCTTTCTATCACCCAAGATATCAGGTGTCACCAGAAAATATTCTTCTTAAATACACTGAATCTCCTTTGAAGATAGCTGGTAAATCTTCAATTAAACCTTTTCTCAAATTTGAAAACTATTACTAAATTAATCTATTCAAAAGTCTTGGTAATTAACATTGTATGTTGTCATCAAAGAGTAATTGTATAAAGGTGGTTTATCTAGGAGAAGCATAGGCAAAGTAGATCTTTAGTATCATATGCCAAAGGCAGCACAGGCTTGCCACCCTGCATGGTAGAGTTAAAGCTGTAGCCACCTGGATGCACAGCTAAGAGGCAACTGTGGAGAGGGAGAAGGCCTCTGCAGAGGTTCAAGGGGAGGTCAGGTGAGTGCCCGCAGGTTCAGATTCAAATGCTATTTGCAGATGGGAAATCTGGGAAGCTTAATTTTTTTAAATAGCCTTAATAAATCTGCCAATAGATGGATTGGCTGTTTGATGAGGGAACAACATCCCCCCAAGGCAAAGAACTGGTCCATGAGTGTGCTGGATAGTTAGTTCTTTTGAAACCCATCCAAAAGAATAGCACTTGGCACAGAAGGAATGATTAAGATTTCCTACCTTGGACAAAGCACAAGAAAGCACTTACCTTCTTCCAAACAGAGTTACAGAGATTTACAGGCTCGCTCAGAGATTGGCGACGGCAATATCCTCAAAAGGTCTTGCCCTCCTCAAATTACCTGAGAAATGGAGTAATGTCTGCTGGATATTGAAAATAATTAGTCAGGGTGAACTCTAGGAAGAGCATTCAGAAACTCCTCGGTGCCGCGTTAACTGTGCTTGTATAGAAACAATAGTATGTGTGTTTCATACCTTATTTCAGGAAAACGAGCATAAATTTAGTGACTAGTCTCAGATTTAGTGTATTAATTTAAAGTTCTATTGTATCTTGCACCAGGATGCTATGAAGATGGCCACAGTGCTCTGTTGAGGATGCATTCCTGCGAAGCCCATGATGCTTTATCTTTCCCAACTTCTGCAGACTGCCCGTTCACTAGTGCTGAAGTTTCACCCTCAAAACCCGAGGGACTTGTTCCTCTGGGCTCCATCTCTGTACCATTCACTCTTCAGCCTCCTCCCTTTCTATTTAGAAGATAATGCTCTTACCATAATGGTCCATTATGGTCATTTGTTTTAAAGATAGTTCATTATTGACTTAGCTCACTCAGTTCTCAGTTTTCCATAAAAAGATCTTCATGGCTTCTATAATAGATGGAATTCCACCAACCACATAGAAACAGAGCTAAATTGAGAGTGTCGCGCTGTGGAATTGCTGTGAAGTTTAGACAGAAGATAATAAACTTAGTAGTCTTTTAATGCTTAAATGTAATTCTGAGCTCTAAAAGTACCTAGAGCTAATTAAAATGTTCTAATAAAAAATATGTATTCTATTCAATTAAGATGATAGCACTGAAGACTTCAATTACTTCATCTTCTTGCTAGTGACTATACTCTTCAAGGGGCAGATAGGAAACTCAAAAGTCATGAAGTCCTAATGCTAAGTTTTTCTACAGCTCACAAAAGTATTATGTAGTGCCTTTATCCACATAATTCCAAAGTTAGATGAGCTCAAGAATAATACCCAGATTTTAAAGATATATTCTTTATACTCGTTACTCTTATGATTTTTAATATTTAGAGAATTTGAATTCACATTGACTTTCATGCATGAAACACAGGGCCTGCAATGGAGGAGCTAGAGAAAGTACCCAAGGAGCTGAAGGGGTCTGCAACCCTATATGTGGAACAACAATGTGAACTAACCTGTACCCCCCCCCCCCCAGAGCTCGTGTCTCTAGCTGCATATGTAGCAGAAGATGGCCTAGTCAGCCATCATTGGGAAGAGAGGCCCCTTGGTCTTGCAAACTTTATATGACCCAGCACAGGGGAACGCCAGGACCAAGAAGTGGGAGTGGGTGGGTAGGGGAGTAGGGCAGGGGGAAGGTATAGGGGGCTTTTGGGATAGCATTTGAAATGTAAATAAAGAAAATATCTAATAAAAATTGAAAAAAGAAAAGAAAAGAAAAGAAAAGAAAAGAAAAGAAAAGAAAAGAAAAGAAAAGAAAAGAAAAGAAAAGAAAAGAAAAGAAAAGCACAGCCACTCTTGCTTCCAAGGTTCTGGGTTCATATTTCAGAGTAACTTGTTCTGCAGTTGTACCAGCCCATTTTAGAGGATATACCAATGAATTTTTAAAAGAAAGTGTTGTGTGACATGAAACTAAAAGCAAAACAACACACACAAACCAAATAAATCAAAAAAGTTCAGCAAAATTTTTCCTAGATAATTGAGATTTGATATATAAAAAATAAAAATAAATGATACATGGTATTGAAAGGTTTTTCCAACAATGACCACCCTGTTTATTGATATGGTGATGGGCCTTCCTTCTCTTCCCTGATGAGCTAGAGGCTGATCATTCTGTCTCTTTCTAGGTGTGACAAGGACCTTTGCATTCACGCTAGTGGTAGTGAGGCTCCGTGGAAGAATGTCCAATTGTCAGAATTAACCATCTGACCTGAGGAGAGATCACTTTGGTGTCTTAGAAGGCCAGCATCACTATGGCTCTGTACTGGAGATGGTTCATGAGTAGACACAGAGAAGCTAAGGAAACAAAAGTGACTTGACTATTATGCTATAACCCTGATGTATTAAGGAATAATTAAGGAACAACTTGGTGTTTCTAGCTTACTGAAGTATAGATGACAATGTCATTTTCTCAATGCCTATTTGGCAAGCAATCATAAATTTAATTTGAGAAGTATGTTCAGAATGGTAAATGTAATTGGCAGGGAAACTGGCAAGTCAAAAGTCAATGGATTAAGAAGACAGTTATAGTTAATGAGAAATATTTGGGAGTCATTACTTAGGTATAATTTTATACTATTTCTATACTTATCTAAGAAAACAGTGTAAATATAGAAAAAAATCACCCTCTTATCAGTGCTTTGGGATATAATATCAATACAGTTCGATTTTGTAAGTGTTGCTTTTATTACCTCTGATGACAGAATGAGGTAAGAGCTGTACCCAAGCGGTTCAAATACATAGCTTAGGCTAATCCTAAAGTGTTTCTAGGAAGCATCTAACTATCTCCTGGAAGCATCTATCCTCTAAGCAGTTTAACCTTCAAAGATGACTGATTTAATCTGGCTTCTTTTGGCTTCTGACTGAATTGTTCTCCTTGGCCTCATATTAATTTTGGCAATATGTTCTAATCTTCTGGCTCCTTCCTATTCTCTGAGTCCTTCTGTTTTCATGTTGTGTACAGCCAGTTCTCTCTACTACCTGTTTCTGTAAAACTATCCCAGTAAAACTCTCATATGCACATACCACATACCACCTCTCTCTCTCTCTTTCTCTCTCTCTCTCTCTCTCTCTCTCTCTCTCTCTCTTCTTCTTCTTCTTCTTCTTCTCTTCTTCTTCTTCTTCTTCTTCTTCTTCTTCTTCTTCTTCTTCTTCTTCTTCTT